>NC_141300.1:13307500-13325000 GCF_037954325.1 Fistularia commersonii | reverse complement strand
GCTGGTAGATTATAAAGAAGTCTTGCATTCTAGGATGCACCTTTGGAAGTAAAGCTGCACAGATACATTTACTCATACAAGGAAGGCAAGTGCTTAAATTCATTCATTCATTCATTCATTCATTCATCCATCCTTACATTCATGACACCTCCTATCCTTCGGTGAGGGTTGCTTCTAACAAAAGTCAATCATGTTAAAGGGAAATCTATTTGGTGGTCCTGCTTCCTCCGTCCTCCGGTAAACTAGAAGGTCCAGTGTCACGAGGGGAGATGAAGATGCAGGACCTTGGCTGTCGAAACATGATGGAAGGTGCTTCCCTCACCACATTTCAACCCGTTTAAAAAATAATAATTTATCCTTTATTAATCGCTCGTGGGGAAATTCGAGCAGCGAACCATGAGCAGTAGGCTGCCGTCCATCGGCGGCGGGGGAGCAGTTAGGGGTTCATTGTCTTCGACACGCTCGCAGACGTGTTGAAAATGATGTCTTATGACACCAGGCAGCGGAGGAGACCTTCTCTGAGTTTGAGCAGCGATGGACCGTACCATCAGTCCACGTGCTTCTGCAAAGACAACCCCCTCCCCCCCGTCCCTCCTCGGTCGAGCAAATCCCTCTTTTCCTAGGTAGGAGTGCAGACAGGAGTGTTAGGACTTAGATCTCAGCCCCCCTGCGTCGTCCCTTCATCAGACCCCCCGCCGAGCCCCCCCGACTCACTCCATCCCTCATCCCCTCCTCCGTCTTTTTATTTCAATCGCTCAAGTGTGTTTTTTACGCTCCTCTCTTTCCCCTCACACTCTTCCTTTCACGTTTACATTTCAATATGTCCGTGACACCGGTTAGAACGTCGGGCCGTTCAGCCCGGCGTCCGAGGCAGAGCTTCATTCATCGCGTGGGTTGTGGGGGAGGAGGAGGAGGTCCTGGGGAATTTTGAGGAACCCCAAACAGACATGGGGAGAACATGGAGACTCCACACTGTTCCTGAGGGAATACAAGACGTTCTTGCTGAGGTGGAAGTGCTAACCGCTGCGTAACCGTCGTGGAAAGTCAGGCTCCGACTTCCTGCAAGTTGGGTCCAAGCATGCACGCTGTGTGTGTGTGTGTGTGTGTGTGTGTGTGTGTGTGTGTGTGTGTGTCAGATGAACTGAAGCGGCTGCAGATTCGATTCCACAGCGGCAAGTTAAGGAGAAAAGGAACATCAGAAGACTTAAGAAATAGGTTGAGGAGTCACGAAAGTAGGTTGAGACAATTTCATTAAACATGAAGTAATTCCCATTCCAGCCTTCCCTCACACACACACACACACACACACACAGATACACAAATTCCCCTCTCTGATGACTCACATTGACACTTTTAGTTTACTTTGGAATCAGAGAAAATAAATAGTGAGGCTCTATTTTCTCTATTTTTCTTTCAATCTCTTTGATTTCCCCCCTCCCTCCACCTCCTCCCCCTCTCCATCCCTCCGCTGGCCCTCCACCGCCGTTGTTGTTTAACACAGATGATCCGTGGCGTTGCCGCCCCCGCCGGCCCCTCACCTGCCTCCCTTTGCTCTCGTCTCTCGGCGGCTGCTCGGCGCCGTCCCTCTGCCCACGTTCTCTGTTTGCGCGCT
Source organism: Fistularia commersonii (assembly GCF_037954325.1). Classification (NCBI taxonomy): domain Eukaryota; kingdom Metazoa; phylum Chordata; class Actinopteri; order Syngnathiformes; family Fistulariidae; genus Fistularia; species Fistularia commersonii. The sequence continues at coordinate 13,323,388 of NC_141300.1, read as the reverse complement.
TTTTCTTGCTTTTGCGTGCGCGCGGTGGGAGGGGGGGAGGCGGACGGTCATTAGGATTTATTTTCTCTTTCTTCACTCGCTCTTTTCATTTCTCTCGCCGTACGCCGTCTCTCGCTCTCTCTCTCCGGACCCTTTTACCTGCCTCCGCTGAAGGAATGTCGCTCAGCGGCTGAAGGCCTTGTGAGACGAAGAAGAAGGAGAGGAGGAGGCGGAGGAGGGTGTGATGGGGGTGTGTGATGGCCAAGGGCGGAGGCGTGTTTTGGTCGGCGCGGGGCAGAAGATAAGCGGCGTTTGATGCGGTCAATTACTCGGAAATACACCGAGCGGCTGCTATTTGAAAGAGCGGGCGCATTTCACCATTTCATTCATTTTTTCATTCATTCATTCATTCATTCATAATTCAGACGGCTCATCCCGCAGGAGCGATCACGACGACCAGACAACAAACATCATATAAAGACACACACGCTCTCATTTACATGCCACATAAAGGCGTGCAATGATTGGCCTTTTCATTCGCGGTTCATCCATACGTCTTATAGAAATACTACCGTTCCTCCTCTCGTTCAGACGTCATGTAGCGACGTACAACTCTGCCTTCCTGTCCGGCGTCGTACATGCAGCCATTAGACGTGTGAGGGTGTGTTCCAGCTGGATGGTGCAGAAGGTGAGGGTGGAGGCAGAGGTTGAGGGTGAAGGTGGAGGGAGGGTTTCCCGCCCGTGAAGTGACGGAGGAGCTCTTGGGGTATCGGTCAGCACAAAACCCAAACCGGCATCCAGGCTTTGGAAATGTGTGTTTCTCAGCAGGACCAACCTAAGAACCCAGTTTGGTGGAGGAGTGTGTGGAGCACGCTGACTCTCACTCTGTGAGATCTTCTTGTGGAAGACTTTGAACGCATCAGATCGCCTCTGCTTGGTCACGGCACGACTGAGAAGAAGTTATTAGAATGATTTAAAATATCACTAACATTCATCTGTTCATATTGGACAGTTCTAGAATGGGAACCTGCCCCGTTCCATCGACGCATCCGGCACACACACACACACACACACACACACACACACACATACAGAGGTGTGTGTGTTTGCACGCTGCGCGGCTGCGTCCGCGGCTGCTGCAGATTAAACTTTTCCATCTCCCGCCTCGGGAACGTGCCCACGCAGTCGTACCTGTGAAGGGCGGCGGGACTGAGGAGAAGAGAAACCAGCGCTCACACACACACTCACACACACACACACACGCACACACACCCCGGGCTTAAAGGGCACCGGGGTTGATCCCAGCCGTGATTGGGAGGGGAGGTTTGCCCCGGAGCGGCAGACATACGATCATTCACTCACTCACTCCAGGCGCAAAAAGAGAGAAAAAAAAAAACACCATATAGACTAGATTCAACTTCATTGTCATTCCACATGTAAGGATACAGAGTAACGAAATGCTGTTGGCATCTAATCGGAAGGGCAAAAAGCAGAAGTGCATATGTGCGGTATTTACAATTAAATGTAGTATTAAAGAATAAATGCAATTTTCCTTTTTATTTTCAGCTAGCAGCAAGTAGAGGTGGTGGATAAGATATGAGCAGAATATGTAGAGCTACTGCAAGTATGGTGGATAATTGTTATGTGCAGATTATATACAAATAGGTAGTGATTAGTATGATTAACAGATGGCAATGTACGGATGGAACTATAAATATACAGATGTCTTATATAGTAACTCTACAGAAAGGATAATAAAGAGATGGTATGTGAACAATTTTACAGAATATACAGATGGAATCATAAATATTCAGGTGCCTTATAGAACTCTAAAGAATTTATATGAACAATTACACAGAATATACAGAATTTTACAGAATGTACAAGTATAAATAGTGTAACCAGATGAGCAGCTGCCAGATGCTATTGAATTGGATATGTTATAACCAGTAATACAGCTATGAGAACTGCAGATCAGTACAGAGCCGATAAGACATTGGAGAAGATCACGAGGGAAGCGGCCATTCATGAATCATATGGAGACATTTAACAATCACTCTTTCATTCACACGTCACTTAAAAACATACAAACATTCACACGTCCGGACACTACAGTGTCTCCAGTGAACCCTCGCTTCTCAAATGGAGACCTGCAATCATTCATTCATTCATAAAACATATAAAGACCTACAACCATTCACACTTTCATTCGTTGAAACGATTCATGTTTTCATTCGCATGCCATAATGAGACCAAAAAAAAAAAACAATAATCCACACGCCATATGGACGTAACCGTTCACAAATCATATGGATACATGCAACCATTCACTCTGATTCAAACCACATAAAAACACACAAACATTCACCTCTCATTCACAAGTTTGGACACTAAAGTGTCTCCAGTGGGGTGTCCAAACTTTTTGTAAAGACCGCCATATTTGGTGAGGTGAAAATGCGTGAGGGCCGACCATTCAGCCCGACATCCGTGCTTTCGCCGCAGGCTAACCAAAAAAAAGTCCCTTTTACCTGTAATTGTCTCTTAATGTCAGATGAAATGTCTTGAATTCTCTTTACCACCATGTTACGACCCGGGGAAACATTAGCAAACTCTTCTCTCTTCTCCGCTATTTTCATCATGCAGTCTTTAATAAATTCACCCTTAGTAAAAGGTCTGCTTGGGAATCAGCGTTGCTACCTCGTAGCTCGTCTTTGTGGCAATATCTTTTGATTTGTGGGCTCTTATAAAAAAAAAAAAAGAAAAAGCGTCGCTGGGCCATTAAAACAGCTTCCAGTTGATTCAATTTTTCGCCACTTTCATTCTGGGTTGGATTGTTGCGTGGTCAACCGTGCTGGCGGACGCATGCTATCGATTTTATGGCAGAAGCTGCGGGCCGGTGTGAATTTGAACACGGGCCACGTTTGGCCCGCGGGCCGGACTTTGGACTCGCCCATCACATGGAGACCTACGATCATTCACTCCTAGTCTGGACCATCTAGGGTCTCCAGTGCACCTCCTGCATGGGTTTGGACTTTGGGAGGAACCCCAGGCGGACATGGGGAGAACATGGAGACTCCACGCAGAAAGGCCTCCCCTGTGGGAATCCAACCAGGAACCTCCTGGCTGTGAGGAGGAGCTCCTAACCGCTGCTCCGCCGTACATTTCCGGCGTTTTATAGAAGATACGGGGCCGCGAGCAGGATCACACTCTGCTTGGCAGAGCCCAGCGTGTCTCCTGCGTGTCCACGGAGCTTCAATCACGAGCTGATTGTCCGTAGGTAGAATTTTCCAGCGTCCTATAAAACTCAAATCTTTTTTTTTTTTTTTTTTTGTCGGTTAATCCTTTTTATTTTTTGTAAAGGATTTCTCCCAGACACTAATGACGGCTTTGTTAGATTGATTGCCGCTCTGTTTGTCAGACAGTCGGCTCTCCGGCTAATGACTAATTATTTAGACAAGTGTGAATATTTGTTCTTTGTCTGGAAATAGCGGCGGAAGCCGAGGTGATTAAACGGCGTTACATCAACCTTTCATCGGCGCCGGACCACCCACTCATCCATTCGTCTCATCTTTTATCTCCATTACATTCTCCTCGTACCTCCGCTATCTCGCCACACTTTCTCCCCTCAACCAAACACTTTTTTCCCCCCGCCTAATCCCCCTATCTCTTCCTCCCCAGCTGCACGACATTAGGAGATGAATACATTAATAAACGGCACACGCACACAAACACACACACACACACACTCACACACTCACGGTCTGATGTGAATACACAGCGGTGCTGACAGATAGACAGAGTGGGCTAGTGTTCTGCTGTCATTAAGTGGGAAACACCAGCACTCCATCATCATGAACGGTGTGTGAGTTATGGGGAGATCTACATAGCTGTGTGTGTGTGTGTGTGTTCAGTCAATGGCGGCGTCCGCACGCCTCACCGGCACCCTTGCAAATCACCGTGATGGCGGGGGATAACGCATCCGCAGACCACCTTTACACACAGTTAACTGCAGACACAACCTCCACTTCCACGTCTAGGGTCTCTTATGTGTGTGGTCATAGGTGCGCATACACACACACACACACACATACATCTGTGTGTGTGCGTGCATGCATGCGGCGGTGTGCACAGCAGGCACCGGGGGACCCAAGAGGGGGGTTGGAATGGGAGTGGAGCGAGCGTTTGATATTTGACAGCTGATTAAGGGGAGAAGTGAGGAGCAGGGAGCTCTGACAGGAAGTCTCCACGGGCAACATGGGAGGTAAGACCATGGGAGGACGCCGGGGGAGGGGCGGGGGGGAAGGGGGTGGGGGGGGGCAGACAATGGAGTCGATGAGAGCGGGAATAGCGGCGCGTTGGATGGAGACGGAGGGGTCGAGTGGATGAAGCAGAAAAAGGGAAAAACACAAGGTGAAGGAGGAGATAGGGAGGTGGCCTGCACCCTGTTGATTACCCTTGAACACTCCGAGGAGGTCTAGCTCCCTCCCTCTCTTTCTCTTTCTTTTGCCTTCTCCTTCAACAAACGTGCACGCGCGGCGCCTGGATAGGGTGCTGCCGCAATTAAACCGGCCCCGGCGGGGGGTCCAGATTGAGGAGGAGGAGGAGGGGTAGGTGGGACGAGCGCTACTCCTGAAAGATGGAGGGCGGCGGGGGGCGACAGCTACATAAAGGCCCGGGGTAAAATTGTTATGACAGGGTTACTAACAGCTGTGACGGTGTAAACCTCCGAATGGCGAGGCGTGGGTGACCGACGGTGGGAGGTGAGCGGGGAGCGGCGTCAGATGAAAAACATGGACCGTACGCCTTCATATTTGGTCGTAAAAGGACTTAAAGATGATGGCGTTCCGACGTTACGATGACGTCCTCGGCTTAAGACGCTGGTGGTTGAATGCGACGCCGTGCCGCCGCCCCGCCTGCTGTGATTGGCTCTTTAATTAGCGCCTAACAAGAGCCTTCAGGAAGCCGGCGCGCTGATTGGACGTCTTATCACCGTTGATCAGCCCAATTAAGTCATTAGGAGGGCCCTCGGCTCAGTTTCCTGGGGCCTCACAGGTAGAGCGCCCCCCCCCCCTTCCCCGCCGTCGCCCTTCGGGTTTGAACCAGAAGAAGGATGGCGGAGGCGGGGAGCGAGCGGGAAGCAATCTAGGAGTAATAATCAGATGGCTTCCTGACCGTCGGGCGCGCCTAATGACGCGCCGCGCCGCCGAGAAGTCTGGCGGATCCATTAAAAGCCACGGAAAATGAAAAGAAGCCGGCGAAGTATGGCGGAGTTTAGGCTCTCCTCACAAATACATTTATACCGGAGGAGATACAGACGTCTCCTCGGGTTTGCTTCACAAGGATGTTTTAAATGATCTCCAGTCACGCGGAGAGAACACACTCCTTTGAAAGCCTTAGTTGGTTTTCCTCCGCCGTGGCCTCCATTCAGGACGCAGATCCAGGGGTAAACATCACCTCCAGCCCGTCCGCCGTCGCATGAATCCCCAGGGACAACTCACACACCACGTCACACACTCATCATCTCACTTTCACTGTATACATACACACTGTATACACACACACACACTTAACACACATTGTATATAATCAGTTGACGTACTGTATATATATACTGTGTACATACTGTGATACGCAGGCCTTCTTTCCCTTTCTGCTTTTCCCTTCAGGAGTCCCCACAGCCAATCGACCTTCTCCATCTAACCCTTTTCTCTGTATCCTCCTCTCTCACACCAACTAACTTCATATCCTCTCTCACTACATCCGTAAATCTCTGGTCTTCCTCTTGTCCTCCATTCCAGCATCCGTTTACCGATATATTCACAAACACTTTTCGTCATTGTCACTGTTTCTAGAGCATCAATACGCCTTTCCTTCTGGCTGATCGTCTTCTATAGATCACAATGTCATCTGCAAACATGCACGCTGTGTATTTATACAGTATACGAAATGCCTGCTGTGATACACATCCCTGCTTTTGATAATACACACACTGTAAACATAAACTGTACACACAGCGATATATATTCCACACATACTGTGTATATTTACATGGTACACACTGTGGTACATAATTGAGTTGTAAATTATATATATTTACTATATAGAGAGACTTATTTCACTTATCTCTTTATACTTTGTCTCTACCAACAGCTCATGTGCAAAATTACTAAGTTACTTCGTTACAATACTTTGTATAGTGTATGATGTATGATCATTATGGTTGTTCAGTAGTAACACACATCATTGGTGGTGTGTTTTTTGTTTTTTTGTGTGAGTGTGTGTGTGTGTGTGTGTGTGTTGCCCCGCAGTGTCCAGGTGTGATGCGGCTCTGCACATCTGCAAGCAGAGCGCACACACTCTGGATCCAGATGTGCTCCGGCGAGACCCCCAAAACAAATCCCCGCACGCTAAAATCGTGGTCTTTTACTCTGTTTTTAGCTTAAGGGGCGCCGTGTGTGTGTGTGTGTGTGTGTGTGTGTGTACGTGTGTGTGTGTGTGTGTTCTGTTTGTCCAGACATCAGCTGTGTCTGTCAGGTGTATTTGTACAGAAGTTGACAGATGTTATTTTGATGTTGATTAGGGTTGAGAGTGACAAAGGACAAAGAGGCTCAAACAATGATCTCTCACGCACACACACACACACACACACACACACACACACACACACACACACACCCACTGCTATGTACTCATATGTTGAAGCATGGTTGGGTGGAGACTCATTTAGCAGGAGTTGCATATGTTTGCCTGGGTTGATGGTGCTTCTCCAGCTGTTCCGCCCCAACAAATGAGTCCATTGCTTCCGCCTGCGTCCGTGTCGTATCCGCGCTCCAGTTAATGCAAACAAGTGTTAATTTGCGATCTGTAATCATTGATGCCGGTTCACTGGCACGCAGTTGCGTTTGCGAAAATCTAACTTTGCTCAACGTGAGTCAGAATGGATCTAGTTTCTTTAAAAAAAAAAAAAAGGGGGCCATTTTGATAAATATATCCCTTCTAGCTTTATTTTTGCTATTGTACTGTGGCGTAGGAATGGAGGAATGAATAAGTCACCATCCAATAAGTCACTTCATCAAGACGCCTCAGGGGTTTTAATAGATTCCAAGGAAGGTCTTGAGTATGTTTAAAGTGAACTAAAATATTCAGCATACTCTTCTAAACAAAATAGTAAAGAAACTCAATCGAAAAACCATTTCAAACGTTTCCAACTCTGACCCGATCACAGTTCTTTGTCTCTTGCAAAGGGGTGCCGAATTGGCTCGGGTTAGCCACTTGGGCCACTCAGCCCTCGGTGTGTCACAAAGGTGCACAAGTCTGCCGGAGAAGAGGTGGTTGGAGAAAATTGTCAGGGTTCGATGAAAGAGAATGAAGGGAAAGGTGGAGATGATGGAGGTGGAGAGCAGCTGGAGGCAGCAGAGATGGAGGGGACCGGGGACAAGTCCACGTTAGATGTTCCGGAGATGAGGAAGATCTGGGTAGAAGGATGCTGAAGTTGGAGGAAGACCAGAGAGGAGGTTTATGGATGGAGGTGCAGAGGACAGGAAGTGAGGTGGTGTCAGATGGAGGCAGGTGATTGGCTGTGGAGACCCCTCAAATGAGTGGTTGTTTAGAGAGGGAAAAAGGAACCCGCCGTTCAGAAAGTTTGGTTGTTCAATCCCAAGTTCCTGTGTGCCGAAGTGCCCTCGAGCAAGGCACCGGATTGGCCGTGGTCGCGGAGAGAGGAGCCTCCCCCCCCCCCTTCCCGCCCGAAAGCACCCCGGGTATTGACTTCTGCCGCGGAGCCTTCCGGAAATTCAACACCATCCTGCTACGTTTGCGTGGGAAACAAAACACTCGGCGAGGAGAGAAGCCGGCGAGGTGCGACGGCGGGTGGGCGGGCGGAGGGGGGGAGCTGGAGGAGAAGGTCCAAAACACGGAGAGAAGAATGAGAGTGTGATTAAAAGGAAGGCGAACACCATAGAGACGATGAAACAATGCCCTCGAACCACCGCGCTGACATCTCTTTGTTGGATATGTGTGTGTGTGTGTGTGTGTGTGTGAGTGTGAGTGTGAGAGCATGTATTAATATTGATTTAGCATTGTGGCAGGGGGTCTTTGAACTTCACTTTCCCTACTCAAGCCCCCAAGGACACATCGTTCATTCACACACACATACACACACATATGCACGCAAACACACACACACACACACACACACACACAAACACAAAGCGGTGTCAGATGTAATTAATGATATAACCTGCAGCCTGACAGAATAGCTGCTTGCGCATTGTGTACGACTGTCAGAGGGTGTGTATGTGACTTTAAACACTTTTTTTTTTCTACGAACACTTGCCACTGTGTGTGTGTGTGTGTGTGTGTGTGTGTGTGTGTGTGTGAGTGTGTGTTTGCGAGGCGGTGAGTGAGAGAAAAGGGCTAAACTGTGATTCCCAGTAGTGGCTCTGCTCCACATGTGAACTCCCTGAAATAGACGGCGCAGAGCTGCTCCGCTCTCCGACTCGCAGGCTAGCCGTGGCTTTGTATCTGCGTTTCCACTGGCTAATCCCGCCTAATAGCCCCTGTAATCCCGTGCACGCTTGTTTGCAGCCGGAGACTCATTGATTTTCAATCCTGAAGACGGGAGCATCATTCGGCGTCTATTCCATTTTCAGATCAGGGCTTTCTTTTTTTTTTTTTTTTTTTTTTTTTGGTGCTCTTTCGGCGAGTTCAGGGAAAAATGTGGTTTGCTAGTTAGCGGTGGTTAGCGCGCCGCCTCACAGCTAGAAGGTCCCTGGTTGCAGTGTGGGGTCTCCATGTTCCCCACGTGTCTGCGTGGGTTTCACGCACTGCGTATAAGCAACTGGAGGGGTCACTCCAAGGAATTAAGGAATGCTAAGAGGTGGACACACATGCTTAATTTACAGACCACCTGGAAAGGAAGTATGGAATTCAATCCTTGGAGGGAGAAGATGTGTGAATCAGGGACAGTGGGGGAAGGAGTAATGTTAAAATGAACGGAAAAGCAATGTTTGCAAGAGGAAGATGCAAGGTGTGCTCCTCAGGAGCTCCACTCTGCTGCTAGCCTGCAACTGGATTGCCCTCCAGCAAAGACTATAATGGAGGCATAGTTGAAAAACTTGCAAACTGGTGTAAACCTTCTTCCTTTTCTTCTCACTTCCTGTCCTCCTTCCCTTCATCTATACACACCTCCTTTCCTGCAGCTGCAACTTCAGCATTCTTCTATCCAGTTCTTCACCATCCCTCCACTGACTTACATCTCTGATGAGATGCGGTGTTGAAGATGCCATAGAAACCCCTGCGGTCCTGAGACGTCCTCCTGCAGATGGAGACACCTTCTCCTGGAAGCATCTCTCATTTCTAAATGTAGACACTGTGTGTTTTGCCACTTTGGGCCGCGCCTGCCATGTTACGTTCTTCCCTCATATGGTCCGTGTTGACAGCCGGCAGGCATGCTGCTCACACACACACACACACACACACACACACACACACACACACACACACACACAACCACACACACATACACACACCCATGCGCAGTGTGTGGCTGAGGGAGGTCTCCAGCCATGGTTGCAGGTATCTGGCATGCTTTCCCACACATGACCTAGTAGTGATTTACTATCTTCATTAGCATGCTACCAGCCCGTGTGCGTGTGTGTGAGTGTGCGTGCGTGTGTGTGTATGTGTGTGGGCGAATCATTTGTGCTTAAGGCAGGGTTGTAGTTGGCCAGCTTCCGTCTTTTTCTGTTCAACTCCAGTGTTTTTGTTGTGAATTTGTGGAATCGATAAAGATGGGGAAAAAAGCAAAAATCGCTCTTCTCTTTCACTTTCCGTACCAAACTATTCAAGTGTTTTTTTTTTTTTAAATCATGTGTGTGTGTCTGTGTGTGTGTGTGCGCGCGTTTGTTTTTGTGTGTGAGCATCGCCTAGGTGATAGAGAGAGAGAGAGCGAGAGAGAGAGCAGCGTGAGTCGGCGGGGGATAGATCTGGCCAGGGCATGGGGCGAGGACAGAGAGGCTGGACCAAGGTCACTCCAACTGTGTGTGTGTGTGTGTGTGTGTGTGTGTGTGTGCTTGCGTGCGTGTGTTTGTGTCCCCTCTCCACTACAGTAGAGGATTTGCAGAATGTTCACACTCTAGGTCCCCCCCCACCAATTTTTGCACATCAGAAGTGAGCGTGTAGGAGCCGGGTGGAGCTGAGCTCCTCCAGGGAGGAGCTCCACAAGCGCTCCTCACGTCTCCTGGCGTGCGTGGGCGTGGGCGTGCACGCCCGGGTTCACCACGTCCCCCTTTTGCCCGGTCTTACTTTCAAACCTGTCTTCCCTTCTTCCGTTCTACCTGTCTGCCTCTCTCGCTGGGTCCAGATGGGCAGTTTGCAGGTTAACTGGAGCAGCTGGAGCTGCATTATTAGCATCCTGCTGTGAGCTCTTATTGGCTCTTCATCCCTCCTCTTCCTCTCTCCTCCTCATCCCTCCTCTTCCTCTCTCCCTTTCATCCGTCCTCTCCCTCTCTTCTTTTCCTCTCCCCTCTTCCCCTCTCCTCTTTCTCTCGTCCATCACGGTTTCACAGAACCCAGTAGCGGTTCCGGAAACGGCCCTCCACACATAAGCATTAATCTTTCAAGCTAATCTTTTCTGATCAAATCCTCTAATGTGTGTGTGTGTGTGTGTGTGTGTGTGTTTGGCTTTGAATGTCTCAGAATGTTAGTTTGGGTTTTTGCAGTGTGAAGAATTGTGTGATTTTTGGGGGGTGGGGGGGGCAGGGTTTACAGTTTGGTGAGCAAAAAATTAAGCATGTCTCCCAGGGCCTCACTCGTGTGTGTGTGTGTGTGTGTGTGTGTGTGTGTGTGTGTGTGTGTGTGTGTGTGAATGTTGTGGAATGACGATAGGCTTTTTGGGAGATGCAACAAGGATAAGTCTGCGAGCTCCCTCTGACTCCCTATGGGAGCGCAGATTAAAGAAAAACACACAAACACACCGGCGGAGATAGACGCGCTCAGCACGCACACACACACACACACACACACACACACATACATACACACACTGCTGCACACAGGCAGGCACATAAATATACACACTACTTAACTGTAGGACAGGATTATATGGAAGTAGATAAGCACACAAATGCATGCATGCACACACACACACACAAACACACACACATTTATCAGATGCAGCAAAAAAAGATTGAATCTCTGTTTTATCAACAGGCCCTGATTATCTTAATATGAAAGAAAAACAAATATTTTGCCAAAAACAGGAGCATCTAGCCGCTCAGAGAGGAGCGGCGGTCAGGGGTGATCTTCCTCCTCCTCCTCCCGTCATCACCTTGACAACCAGATCAGAGCCTTGATTACTGTTGCCGTGGTGATTTGCCCGAGGTACCGATGCGGGTGGGTCACTTTGCCCGTGCACGTTCAAAATGCCTCGCAGCAAGAAGGTCCCCAGTTGGATTCCGTGTGGCATCTCAATGTTCTCCGCCGCGTCTGCGTGGAGTTCCTCAGGGTTCTCCGGGTTCCTCCCGCAGTCCAAACACATTGCAGACCCCACGTTGTTGGTTGTAGGTCTCTATATGTGGCTACGTGATTGGTCAAGAGTGACCCTGCCTCTTGTCCAATGACAGCAGAGAGAGGCTCCAGCTACCTCGCAACCCTGACTGCAGGATGTGAGTTTTGGATCATGGATGTTACTCCACTTCCAAGTGAAGCTGGAACCCTAAAAACCTCCTGCCTCCTCCGCCTGAGCACCTTGCAGAGGAGGGGGAAGTAGCGAGGGAGGGACGGGGCAATGGCGGAGGTGTAACTGGAACACCTTTCCAGACAAACGCACAGCGTGGCAAGCTCGTTTGTCTGTCTGTCTCCATGTGTGTGTGTCTGTGTGTGTGTGTGTGTGTTTTGATGGTTTATTCACACTGATTAAGCTTATTCCCCACGGGCCACTTTCAAGCTTTCAATTAAGATTCTAAACACAAATATACCCTGCATTCATTACTCTCATCCCTGCTAACGAGCTAAAAAGAGGTGTGTGTGTGTGTGTGTGTGCACACATGCATGCATGTGTGTGTGTGTGTGTGTGTGTGTTCCGGGCTTTCTCCGTGTTTACCAGAGGAAGCGGTAATTCCCTGTGTTGTTGCTGACGTCCTGAGACGATTCCAAGGCCGGAGCAATGATGTGTGCACCCTCCTGTCTGAATATTAATTAAAGCCTCATTACGTATGATAATACCAGACTCACATGTCAGCTGCTCGCCGCGACGGTCAAGTGTTCTCCAGATGACACTGAACATCGCTAGTGAGCGTCTTTTAGTCCTGGATTTTGTGTGTGTGTGTGTGTGTGTGTATGTGTGTGTGTGTGTGTGAGGCGGGGGGTAAACTGCATATCCATTCTTGTAGTTAGGTGTAGATAGCGGCTGCGTCTCTGTTCGTCTGCACAGCTAAGATCCAGACCGGCAGAGGAACCGTCTGACCGTTCTCGTCAGACGGTTCCTCTGCCGGTTCCTCTGCCGACGGTTCCTCTGCCGGTCTGGATCCAAGCAGACCTTCGGAGAAGATCCTCCTGGTTTCAGCGAAGGCTTCAGGCCCGCGGCAGAAAGGGAACACATCTGAAAAGGAAGGATAGAAAAGAAGATCAGTCCATCGATAAGGAGGAGAGGGCTCAGGGTAAAGATAGGGTGTGTGTGTGTGTGTGTATGTGTGTGTTTGTGTGTGTGTGTGTGTGTGTTTTTGTGTGTTATTGGCAACCAAAGGATAGTGCACTTGAGCTTCCCCCAGTTATGTCATCTAATTGGGAAAATCTAAGCGTCAGCACACACACACAAACACACACAAACACACACACACACACAACACATGCGCACGCACTTACACACACACGTAGAACCTCCTTGCAAGACGCACTAACATTCAAACTTTTTATTCACTTTAAAAGACAAAGTTAGCTCTTTTTCACACACACACACACACACACACACACACGCACACACGCACACACACACACACACACACATACTGTATATCGACAGACATAGTCATGCACATGCTCACACACACACACTCACACAGCGACAGACATAGACACACACACACACACACACACACACACATACAGAACCTTCTTCCAGGAATCACTTACATTCAAACATTGTCTACACTTTTTGTGGGCCAAAGTTAGGCCCCCCCCCCAACACACACACACTATCTCCTTCAGGATGCATCACATTCACAGACAGAGTGTGTTTGTATATGTGTCTGCAGTCTAGATGTGTGTGAAGCGGCTCCACAGAAGCAAACCCTTTGTGACATCACTTCCTCCTCACAAATGTAGGCCAGCGTCAATGGCGGCGGTCAGAACCGTCCCCGGTCGGGCCTTCGGGGGCCTCGCGGCCAATCGGCCGTCAGGAAAACCCGGGTAAACGGCGGCGACCATCACTCAGCCGGTGACAGCGGTCTGGTCTGGGCGGGGGGGCCGGGGTTCAGATCCGGGGCTCCTCGGGCTCCCGAGGAGAATCCACACGGCGAGAAGACGGAGCCAGCAAGTAATGAAAATATTGACCTCACAGAGAGAGTGATAGAATCCAAGCAGCAAAATGGAAGACGAGTGAGATGTGTGTGTTAGTGTGTGTGTGTGTGTGTGTGGGTGTTGGATACTCACGGGACGTTAACACTGCTGCATTCTTTCTCTATTTGTGTGTGTGTGTGTGTGTGTGTGTGTGTGTGTGTGAGGGAGAAACAGAGAGGGTGAGTAAAGGTGGGGGCACTCTTGGGACCCCTCCAGCACTGCAGCAGGTTGTGTATGTGTGTGTGTGTGTGTGTGTGTGCGTGTGTGTGTGTGTGTGTGTGTGTGTGTGTGTGTGTGTGTGTATTCTCCAGCCCCCACACTACCAATGGGTCAAGCTCAGCCCCCCCCATCCGCCCCCCTACCCCCAGTTGCCATGGAAACACACCTTGAGCAAGCCCCCCAGAGAGGTGCATATTCCTCCTCCTCCTCCTCCTTCCGTCCACCGCTCTCTTCTTTGCAGCACTCTTTCTTTTTCTTTCTTTTCCTCCCGCTGTCGACGCTGATGTCCTTGTGTCCATCCCATCATCCCTCACTCCATCCCTCTCTCTATGGCCATCTTTCTCTCTCTTTTCTCCTCCCACCCTCACCCCATTTCTCTCTCTCTCTCTTGCCACTTCTTCCTTGCTGTCCTCACCATCAATTGCCTGGCTTGGTTTACAGCCCCATGTGCCACAGGGGACCACACACACACACACACACACACACACACACACGGCCTCACATTTTGGGGATGGGGGGGGGGGGGGGGGGCTGACAAGTGCAGTAGAGGGCAGTAATGGGGGTTGACCCCCCCGGGGCGGGGCGGGGGCGGGAGGAGGCCCGGGTTAGTGGGGTGTGAGACTCCCTGAAAGGAGGGTGGACAAAGGGTTAAGGTGTTGTGGTGGAGGTTTACTGTGTGTGTGTGTGTGTGTGAGTCTGGTGTGTGTGTGTGTGTGTGTGTGTGTGTGTGTGTGTGTGTGTGCAGTGGTAGATGCCTTAGGGATCTGTCCCTCACACAATCCAAGGAGCTCATTTAAGTTGTGCTGCATGTTTCAATGGTGTGTGTGTGTGTGTGTGTGTGTGTGTGTGTGTGTGTGTGTGTGTGTGTGCATGGAAGAGAAAGTGGGGGGGGGGTTCACCTGGTTTCTCTGGTCAATTACCAATTTGCAGAGAGAAAGCTACGTGTGTGTGTGTGTGTGTGTGTGTGTGTGTGTGTGTGTGTGTGTGTGTTTTTTTACATTTACAGTACAACTGGTATCCGTATTCCTCTGTTGTTTTTTCTCGATCTCCCGTTTCGTCTCCTCCGTTCCGCACAGGTTTCCTGTCCACACATATTTCACTCTCTCCTCCGTCTCCCAGTTTTCCTCTGCTGTCGTACCTTCTTTTTCTGGGGTACAATTCCACTACGTGCACGTCTATGTGCGTGTGTGTTTATACCAAAGAAGGATTGAGAGCTTTCCACATTTGAAGCATGAGCTAAGCTTTATTTTAATTCTATAGATCAACTACACACACACATTGACGCATCCGTGCACAGATCCCTCCGCCAGGCTTTTAATCCTCCGTAGCGTTCAGGTCACCACATCCGTCGGCATGGTAACCAAGGAAGCACAAGTGGGCGTGTATTTTTGGCGGCGCAGCTGAAAGGTGTATGTTTTTGTTTACACGCTTCGTCACACCGGAAGGTTCCACTCCACGCCTGACTCATATGAGGACCAGGACTCCTGCTGCTGGAGAACCTGCTCTGAGGTTCTCCAGAACAGCCATGGCGTCACGCTGGAGCCGAGGTTAGAACCTCCGACCCAGCCAGAAGGTCCTCGGTTGGTTTCCTTCAGGGAAGTGTCGAGTCTCCATGTTCTCCAAGCGTCTGCGTGGGGTTCCTCAGGGTTCTCCTGGTTCCTTCCACAGTGGAGGAGGTTCACTAGAGACCCTACATTGTCCAGATGTGTGAATGAGAGGGTGAACGGTTGGACGTCTGTATGAGCCACTCTGTGATTGGTCCAGAGTGAACCCCACCTCTCACCCAATCACAGGCGAGGATACTATGAGTATAGATAATGGTGCAGACGTGGGAGTGTGTATATGTGTGTGTGTGTGTGTGTGTGTGTGTGTCCCCTCACGGAGTTTGGAGGCAACATATTTCACGTCTATTAATACGCCGACAAAGTTGCTTTTCTGTGGTGTCGCACCAGATTCAGAGGAGTAACCTTCACCCCTCCTCCCCGTCCCTCTTTCTCGCTCTCTTCCCTCTCATCCTCCTCTCCCCTGTGTTCTCCATCCCAGCATTGGCCTCCCAGGGTTGTGTGTGTGTGTGTGTGTGTGTATATGTGTGTGTGTGTGTGTGTGTGTGTGTGTGTGTGCATACGTGTGCTC
>NC_141300.1:13277500-13305000 GCF_037954325.1 Fistularia commersonii | reverse complement strand
CTGTCCATCCATCATCCATATCTCTTCATTCATTCATTCATTCATGAATTCATTCATTCTTTCATCCATTCATTCATCCATCAATTTATCCATCCATCCTTCTGTCTGTCCATCCATCTATCCATCCATCCATCCATCCATCTATCCATCCATCCATCCATCTCTTCATTCATTTATCCATCCACCCAAAACATGCAGGCATTTCCTCTTCGGGTAGAAAAACAAGGATCAATGACGTTCATTCCCAACTCGGTTTGATGTAACAGTGTAAAAAGTGAAGATCCACGCTGAAGATCCCCGACCATAGAGTCCATCACGCCGGCCTCCCAACCTGCTCGTCTCGTCACGGTTGAAACAACACATCCTGAAAGATTCTCTCCATTTTGTTCCAATAATATCAAAGAGCAGGAGGTGGCACCGGGCCGCCGGTAGGGAAGGACCGGATGTGGAAAAAAAAAGAGTGGATGGGAAAGCGATGGAGCCGGGGGTGCGGCATGGGGGGATGAAGAGAGGAGCTGAGGAAGCGAGGGATGAGGTGGTTGACCCCCAGAGGAAGACGTCTGACAATGAGGATAGAGGAAGGGAAGGAAGGGTGACTCCAGAAGAGGCTAGATGATCCACTGCCCCAGTGGGGAGGACAGGCAATTACCAGTTGGGGCGGACGTGACACTGGGGTCGCTGTGCGTGCGTGTGGGTGTGTGTGTGCACATGTGTGTGTGTGTGTGTGTGTGTGTGTGTGGACACACTC
The DNA here is from genome assembly GCF_037954325.1 of Fistularia commersonii. NCBI lineage: Eukaryota > Metazoa > Chordata > Actinopteri > Syngnathiformes > Fistulariidae > Fistularia > Fistularia commersonii. The sequence goes on along the minus strand of NC_141300.1, from coordinate 13,304,252 downwards.
AGCCTGCGCTAACAAAGAAACCAGGAAGAGGAATGTGGGTCTTGATAACTCAATGTCAAATGAGTGAGGCTTAACGTCTCCATTCCTGTTATCTGTCTCACTTTTCAATATATTATATGACATTTAGCAAGGGCTACACCCCCCACACTCACGTGTATATATATATATAAATGATTATGTTTCTAATCCTGCCTTGCTAAAACAAAAACAGCACCTCCTTATGAATAAGGAAATGAATGAATGAATGATTTAAAAGTATAATCCTATTTCTGTGTGTCTCCAATCCATTGTTTTCCTATATTTATGTTTAAGAGTCGTAAATACCGCCGTCTGACCGCCCGAGCGTTTCCGTGTGTTGTGTTTCCATAAGACATCTGCCGTTGTTGTTAGATTAATATTCCGACACGGCGTGATAATCCGGAGCGCTCACATGCACGTGTGTGTGTGTCTTTGTCCCGTTTGCAGAGGAGGGCATCAATCACGAGTGCAAGCTGTGTAACCAGATGTTTGATTCACCTGCCAAGCTGCTCTGCCACCTGATAGAGCACAGCTTCGAAGGCATGGGAGGTACCTTCAAGTGCCCCGTCTGCTTCACAGGTGAGGGGCCGCAATGTGCACGCACTCACACACACACACACACACACACACACACACACACCACACACCCACACACACACACACACGCTCACCTTCAAGGACAGCAAAATGGACAAAAGGTTACCAGTGTCCGGGATGCATGAATGCATGAACAACAATCATGTGATGATTTGTTTATTTAGATCCCGTCAACATAATTGTTATTTGATATATATGTCATGTATATATATCACATATATTCACATGTGTGTGTGTTTGTGTGTGTATATGTGAACATCCAAGCACTCTCACTTTCTCACTGGATTCCAGTCGATGGCAGGATGTTCACTTGTTCACACGCCATTCATACAAATAATCTTCATCACATTAATCAAAGTACGGCTGTAGATTAATTGAGATTAATCGGGACAGATTCATTCTTATTCATATATGTAAAAAATATAATTCATATATATGTGTATGTATACATATGTATGTGTGTGTGTATATATTTATGTATATATATTGTCCATGTTTTATTAAACTAAAGACCAGCCAGGTTTTTTTTCTTCTTCTTGTCCTTTGGGCTCAGCCACAGCCAATCATCTTCCTCAGTCTAACCCGCAGCCAATCATCTTCCTCAGTCTAACCCGCAGCCAATCATCTTCCTCAATCTAACCCGCAGCCAATCATCTTCCTCAATCTAACCCACAGCCAATCACCTTCCTCCATCTAACCTTCTCCTTGCACCACCTCAATCAAATCTTTGTGTTTGTGCGACCCAACATGCATCTGAGGGTTTTATACAGAGGGTTTCAAAAAAAAAAGTGCAGGGAAACAATGAAAAAGTAACTTTGCAATGTATTTTTTTTGCTTCAAAATTTGAAAACAAAATGATTTTTTGATGAAAAAACAACCAGTGACATTGTTAAAATTATCTTTTTGTTTCTTATCCTATAAAAACCACAAAACAATAGCAAAAACAGAAAAATGGGCAAAATTAAAACTATTGATTTAATAACCAGAATAGCCTTGTAAACATAACCCCCCTTATGCATGCTAACAATCCATTTTCTAATAAATTCTTGTGCCAAATTTTCCCACAGTGACACGATTTTCTCTCTTAACTCGACAATTTAGGGTGCCATTTCATTATTATTTTTTTTAATATTCACTTTCAATATTAATTCGTCATGTATTTTTAGAGGAACAGTTCATTACGTATAAAGATTTTTGTAATATACCTGTTAACCTCCTTTACACTAAAACAAAGGAAAAATTTGGACTTTGTGTTACTTCTAGGTAATGATTTTACTGGTCCGTCCCCCCTTGACATCAAATTAGGTCGTATGTGGCCCCCGGACCAAAATGAGTTTGACACCCCTGATCTAGAACATCTAGCAGCTCATGTGGAGCCTCAGCGTGGCCTCAAGCCTTGAGGAACATTCGCTATTTTCCTAAATCCAACATTAGGAGATGTCCTCTCGGGACGTTCTGCTGACAAACTCACGCTCGGAGGCCTGACGTGAGGAACCGTGTTTCCACGGGAACCAGCGGGGGGGGCGGAGCTAAAGGCTTCATGGTCAACTTAGACTTGCATTCTTCATTTATCACTTCATCAAACATCCTCCTTCCATCTCTCTCTTTCTTTCTCTCTCTCAGTTGATGGGTTTGTCTTCCCCTCTCCTCCTCTTCCCCCCCAGGTACACAGCAATGCTTTAAAACTTTAACACAATTCCTTAGTGGCTTATGAATTAGTAAGACGGGCACCGCTCCTGTGGGGGTGGGGGGGTGGGCTTAATAATTCAACACACACACACACACTCGGAGTGAAAACCAGAAGTTTACTGAGACAAAAGGAGAGCGAGAGAAAGGGAGGAAAGTATGAAACAAGGCTGGAGCAGAAGTTTTTTCAAGAAGAAAAAAAAAAAAAGAGATAATTTATTGATAAATATCACAAGGTCTGCTGAGGATAAGCACTCCCCGGTCCCCCCTCCCGCTTCTTCTTCTTCTTCTTCTTCTTCTCCACCTCCATCCTCTCACCCTTCCACGCTTCTTCATGTCTGCTCTTGGTGCTCCTGTGTGCAAAGCTGCGTGCAAAGCGTGCGGGATCTTCTCGGCCACCGGTGATCAACGCCTCGCTTTGCGGTTCGGTCTGAAGTTCCAGTCGATTAAAACCTTCAGACGTGAACCCTATCAGGCGCTGGCTGCGATAGGATTTCGGGGTTCGGCCGTCAGTGATGGGTTTTCCTTCTGCACGCAGTGTTCGTCCAGGCCAACAAGCTCCAGCAGCACATTTTTGCTGTCCACGGCCAGGAGGACAAGATCTACGACTGCTCCCAGTGTCCTCAGAAGTTCTTCTTTCAGACAGAGCTGCAGGTAGGTCCTCCTCATCGCTCGTCATGGTTGACCTTCCTCCTTGGTAATGATCTCCTCTACCATGATGTTAGCATCTGCTACAAAGATGCTGATAATTGGATACATGATCTCATCTTCTTATTCTTCTCCTTGGGGCTGCTTCCTTCAGGGGTCTCCTCTCACAACATCTAACTCCCTCACCATCCCTCCTCTGTCCGTGTCCAAACCATCTCTGGAACATCTCTGATGGACTCATTCCATCGCAAACCTAAAGGTCTCCCTTCCCAGAAGCCCTCGCTCTTCTCCACCATCTCCACCATCCTCTCCTTAACCTCTTCTTTCAAAGTCCAAACAACAAATCACCAAACTTCTTCTTCAACTTGCTCCCAGCACATGAACTTCACACCCACGTTTTGGCAAGCTACACATCATTTGCATCCAGACTTTGTGTGTGTGTGTGTGTGTGTGTGTGTGTTTGCGTCAGTGAAGATTGAAAACATCCTGTTGTTGGCTTAGCTCTTATCAGACTAGCGGCCTGTGAGGTGGACGGCGTCAAACATCTCCCCGTTAGCGTACCTCCAAACGTCCTCCCAGATGTTTGAGATGTTTGGAGACCATGACACCCCCCCACCCCCCGCTGGGGATCCTGGAGGACGCAACCTTCAGAAACACCCGTCCACAAACGGTGAAGATCCACACTGTGGATATCAGAAGAAGACAGAACAGAAAAACAAGTAGTTATTGAATAAACACACACACACAGAAAGATGGACACACACACACACACACACACACACACACACAAAGTGGCAGTGATATAGAGCTGGAGGTGGTGGGCATATGGCTCGCCAGTCCATTTAACAGCAGGGCGACTGCTGGACCCTGTCGGTTAATGTCCACACAAAGGAGCAACACACACACACACACACACACACACACACACATACACACACACACACACATGTACGGATTCATCAGCTGTTTCCCCAGGACCAGGCAGGAAGAGCAGCCTGCAGGAAGTCCACGTTCACTACCAGTGTTCGAAGCAAGCAGCAGATTACCTGCTGTATATGAGCAGAAAACTAGTGTTATTTTCTCAATGATGATGGAGGTGATCTTTAAGTTCCTGGTTGGAGGTCCGCTCCAGAGCTCCGGGTCCAGGAAGCTTCTCAGGAACCCGGGACCGTGGACCCTCAGCTCCCCGAACCATCTTAGCTCCTAATCTGAGGATGTTCTTACACTTCCATAGGAACTCATAGGTGATCGGTGGAGCTCATAAACCACAACCATTAGCAGTTACTTTGGTCCAAGATCTTTTGTCCTGCTGCGCCTCAGAGGGTTTTCCAGGGCTCGCAGAGGAACATCTCAGTTTTGGCCAGAATAAGTGTGGAGTTAGCTAAAGGCTAACAATGTTCTCCACTTGGCTAAGCAGTGCAGGGAGAAGATAAAAACACTCCCGACCATCTGATGGTCCATCTTATAATTCCATGAACGCCGTGTCAGCTTCACCTCGAAGGTGTCCACGTGGTCTTCCTCTTCTTCTTCCACGCTGGTTTGGTTCCAAATGTGGAGTTGAATGTGCACGTCACACCGCTCCCTGTGGAAAAGCACAGGTAGAAGGTTCCCATGGAGGAGGCTACCTCCTGGAACCGAAGCTGGCGAGACCTTCTTTGAACTCCTCCGTCTGAGAGCGATGCAGGTCAGGAGTTGGTCCGATCAAAACAGCAAAACGGTGTTTTGAGGCCACCGACTCTTCTATCCCTCCCTGGATGTTCATGGCGTCTCCTTCCCGGCTGCTTCCATCCATCCATCTCCTGGCCCTTTGGTCCAGATCCAAACCTGGTGACTCTCCGTCCGAGGCCGACCAGCTGCGGCTCTTAGGGAAGAGCTCTAAGTGGGCTAGATAGGGGGAAGGGGGGGGTAATGCTGCTTCTAGCTGTTGTCGTGTGTGTGTGTGTGTGTGTGTGTGTGTGTGTGTGTGTGTGTGTGTGTGTGTGTGTGGAAAGTGCTCTCCTAACAAGGTGCGGATGGATGAAGAAGGCTTTGGCTTCTGGCTCGTTCTCCTCCACCGTCTCACTCACACACACACACACACACACACACACACACACACACACACACACACCTGGGGGGGTCACTCACCATGGACCCCCCCTCACACACACACACACACACACACACACACACACACACACACACACACACACACACACACTGTCCTTCCCCATCCTTTCACTTCCTCCCTCTCCTCTCCTTCCTCCTTTCCTCTCTCTCCTTCCCTCGCTTCCTTGTTGTCTTCCCCGTGCACACCGCAGTCTCTCTCTCTCTCCTCCTGCCCTTCTCCTCCCTCCCTCCCTCCCTCTCTCCATCCCTCATCCCCCCATCCTGTCCCCGAAGAACCAGCCCCTATGCATATTTTAGCCCCTCTCCTCTCTTCCTCTCTTCTGTGCCACTCCCCAGTGCCCTATAAATAGTGCAGACGTAAGCTGGTAAATAAGAGATGTTTTGGTGTGTGTGTGTGTGTGTGTGTGTGTGTGTGTGTGTGTGTGTGTGTGTTTTCTGCGTGCGCGGCGAGTGTGTGTGTGAGGGTGTGTAAATAAAAAATGCCGCGGCCCTGATCAGTGAGGTCCTCCCGGATCTCCCTTGCTCTTTATTCCCAGACTTCACACACACACATTTCAAATTTCCCCCCCCTCCTCCTCTCTGTCTTCGTCTCTTTCTGTTATTATTGTTCGTCTGATTCTTCCCTGGGAGAACCCTCAGCTGATGCTTGAGGAGCATTTTGAATAGAGGACATCTTCTCTCGCTCTCCAGTCGGCGGCTTCCCCTTCGCGGAGCTGGCCTTCTGCTCTTCACCTTTATCAGATATTTCAGGGAGAGCAGGTTTGGAGGAGAGAGCGTCGGCCAGGAGGAGGGGAAGGGTGGAGAAGACGGAGGTGAAGAGCAAATATGGTGTCTGGTTTGGAGACCCTGAGGAAGCAGAGCTGGAGATGTGGAGGTTCCTCTACAGGAGTGAGGATCAGGAATGAGTCCACGTTAGATGTTCTGGAGATGTTTTGGACGTGGACGGAGGAGGGTTGGAAAAGATCTGGGTGGAAAGATGCTGAGGTTGGAGGAAGTCTGGAGGAAGACCAGAGAGGAGGTTTATGGATGAAGTGGAGGAGGACAGGAAGTTAGATGGGCGTGAGAGGAGAACATTGGACGGAGGGTGATGATTGGCTGAGGGTTAGATGGAGGAAGGTGATTGGCTGAAGGGAGCAGCTCTGAAGGAGAAGATGCCGATCAGACAGAATGGATGAACGGGCCAGTGTTCTTTCCGCCGGAGCGTCAGGTCCTCCCACCTGTTGTCCGTATCGCACCGGCGTTGGGGTCCGTGCACACACACACACACACACACACACACACACATGCTCGCAGAAACACGTAGCCTGCATCTTAGCACTTACCAAACATGCTGATCAATCATTTAAGGTGGAACCAATCACAACAAACAAAAAACACCAAAGGGTGAAATGTCACCTCGAAATGTCTGCGGTTGGAGGAGGGGCTTATTATGGTATGTCACGTGAAACACATACGCATGACAGGTGGCCGGGGGAGCGGCGAGCGGAGCGGGCGGTGTTTAGCAGTCTGTCTGTGAATAATGTTGTCTTTGTCTTTGTCGGAATCAAAGCGCCGGGCCGTCTCCCTCCAGCTGAATTATGGAAAGGTGTGGATGTGGATGAACTGGCAATGGGCTCTGCCTGTCTGCCTGTCTGTCCGTCGGCATCTAGGTGTTTCTGTCAGCCCTGTGAAGCCATATTGTTTACTCTCTGATCCACATGTCCCCTGGCTGTCTGTCTGTGCTCGTGTGTGTATGTGTGTGTGTGTGTGTGTGTGAGTGAATTTGATCCGAAGATCCCCTCGGCGTATCGGGGGGGAGAGTACTCCACCGCCCCGTAGCTCGCCGGGCGAGTGTGTTATTAGAGCGGGGACCTGGAACGCGTGAAAAGACACACACGCAGACACACAAACATCCCTCGCTCCCTGATTGGAGGTGTTAGCGTCAACGGGGGAGGGAGGGAGAGAATTTAATTCAAAACAAAAGGGAGAGGAGGCAGGCAGGCGGACGGACACGCAGACAGACAGACCGCCTCGACACCGCCACCATTTTGACGACCCCGCTAGTGAGTTAACGGACTTCCTCAGATGACGCCATGTTTTTCCTGGGAGCCTCGACTCCAAAGACATCGACGTGTGGCCACCGTGTGTATGTGTGTGCGTGCAAACTCTCGCAGACTTTCTGAAGACTTGCGCACACACACACACACACACACACCTTCATTCGAGGACTGGTATCGATGCAAAAGTGACATACTGAGAGAGACAGACACCCGAATAGAGCGATAAAGAGAGAGAGAGAGAGATGTAAACAGGATGGCGGGGGAGTGTGTGTGTGTGTGTGTGTGTGTGTGTGTGTGTGTGTGTGTGTGTGTGTGTGTGTGATGGGAGGGAGTTACAAAGGAATAACACAATGTGAGCTGGCACCTGGAGGGTTTATAACAGCTTGGACCATGTTCATGTCACTGTGCGTGTGTGTGTGAGTGTGTGTGTGTGTGTGTGTTTGTCAGAGACAGGTGAACAGAGGCAATGTGTCACTGAACAGGACAGACTCTGCATGGCGTGGTGTTCTATCAGCTATGCCAAAACACACACACACACACATACACACACACACACACGGGCACTCACACACTGCTTTCATTTGCCTGTTTCCAACAAAAAGCCGTGGTGTGTATTCCCACCTGATCTCCAGGCTTCTAACTTTCTTTCCACACCTTCTCGCTGTTCTGGCTGCATCACACTAACTCCAGAGCCCGTCGTCATTGCCCCCGCCCTCCCCACGCTTGGAGAAAATGTCCACACACCCTCTCGTTCTGCAGATATTCCATGTATCTGCTGTTTCCTGAACTAATTACCAATACTTGTTGCATGATTGCAACATCTCGCCGCTATTTCTCTTTTAGACGTTTCTATTCTTTCCTGAAGAATTTCTTCTATCTATCAATTCTCCTTCATATTTGGCCCCCTCTCTGCCTTTCCACACGCTGCACTTTATTTCACCTCATACCGTATTAGCCCTCAATGCCTCCTCCGTCCTCCCTCCATTAGCCATTCTGCGCGGTGCCGGCGATATGGTAATCAAACAAATCTGGGCCCCTCGGGGACACGCGGGGATTGGGTGTGTTCAGTAACATGACGGCAGCGCGGAAAAGCCAGCATGCTCTGCTGAACAGCGAGCTGTGTGTGTGTGTGTGTGTGTGTGTGTGTGTGTATTGGACAAGCGCATGTCTTTGCATTCATTTGTACATATGTAATTCCTGAAAGCATTTTCTCTTTTATATCTGCCATCTTTGATGATGGATTATGGCCATCTGTGTGTGTGTGTGTGTGTTTGTGTGTGAGTGTGTGTGTGTGTGTGTGTGTATGTTTGAGTGTGCATCTCTCCCTGCTTTAATATATTTTTGTACACTTTTTGTGTCTTGTCACCCATGTCCGCATTGCGTTAGCCCTCATTTGGCTCTCGGCCTCCGCGGTCCACACAGACAGCATTCTTCTGCGCTTAGAGTGTCTGCTTGTGTGTGTGTGTGTGTGTGTGTGTGTGTGTGTGTGTGTGTGTGTGTGTGTGTGTGGAGAGGGGCCTAGCTCATTCATTTTTTGCACATGTCTGTATTTCTTTCCATAATGGTGTGACTCAAAGGCGTCATGCTGCGTTCTGGAGTGATGGGCTCGCCATGCTGGAAGTGAGGTCACTTCCTCCTTTGTGTAACAGCCTCCTGCAGGGAGCTCTCACCTTCAGTCCACCCAAGAGCCGTGCGTGGGTCCGCACGTGTGTGTTTCTTGCACGCGAGCATCCTCCGCGCTGCAAGTGTATTTTCGGCTGTGTTTACTCGTCAAAGCCTGGCGGTTTAACGCCAGGAGCAACAGGAGAGGGGAAGTCCCTGGGGGAAGGGGGAGGAAGGGAGCGCTCTAAACAGGACGTGGCCAGATAGGTCACTCTGGGTGGGGGCAGGGTGTTTTGCAACAAGGCAGGGTTGGTAGAGTTCGGGAATAATCATTTTAGAATAATATGTAATTTGCAATGATTTAGGTGAGGAGGAGGAGGAGGAGGAGGAGGAAGCTGGAGGGGGGCGGGGAATACATGTCAGCGGGACACTGAGGGCAGGGGGGCGTTTATTTTCGATCCACTCCCGAGGCAGCATCCTGTCCTGGACGGGTGGAGCTAAAGACAAGCCAGGGAGCGGAGAGAGAGGGCTAGCCCATCTGCTCATCATACACACACACACACACACACACATACACATGCGCGTGCTCGCGCTCGGACACACACGCTCCGTTGGAAGTGTCAACTCAGAGCTATAAATACTCTATACCCAAAGAAGACCACAAGGCGACTGAGGTGATTTTTCATTTTTGTGTTTAAAAACAGCAGCGGAGATGGGGCACGTGCACGGGCACATGTGGCCGCACGCACGCACAAAAATGCACAGGCATACAACCAAACACTAAACACACAGGACATCTGCACCGCCTCCACATGCACTCACACACTTATTCCGATAAAAGCTGACTGACGAAGAAAGGAAATAAACAACTCACTTACTCACTCACTCACTCAGCCGCTTCGTCTCGACACCCAATGCCCGTTCACAGGCAGCTGATAGATCAGCGAGGTGCAGAAATGATATCCATCCTTGTTTCTCTCGTGTGTGTGTGTGTGTATGTGTGCGCGCGTACGGTGCATGCGTGTGTGTGTGTGTGTGTGTGTGTGTAGGAATTGTTGTGCATACTGCCCTTAGCATTGTGTGCCTGTGCATGTCTTCTTAGCCGCGAGGGCAAGCCTGTGAATGCAATCCCATGCGCGTTTATGTGTGTGTGTGTATGTGTGTGTGTGTGGTAGTGGTGTGTGTAGGTAATGCGACAGGGCCATATTTCCCCCGGGTCCCAGGGCTCTGCAGGCTTTGGACTTGCTCTCTCTAAGCAGTTTAGGAAAAACAATGACGGGCGTCTGCATCGACTGGTCTGGTCTGGAAGGCTGCCTGTCGTGACAAGACTCCACACACCCTCGAAATATAGAGAATATGTGTGTGGTGTGTGTGTGTGTGTGTGTGTGTATATATAAAGGGATGAGTCCTGGTTGTGATGCTGTCACACCATCCTTCTCTCAGTGAACATGATCCCTTTTAAGGCATATGTGGATATTCTAGTTGACACACACACACACACACACACACAAACACATCCAACCCATTTGTGTGGAATATATCAATTACTCCACTGTAGAGCAGATGTCACACTGTGACACACACACGCCTGATTGATTGCCACGCCGTGTGATCAATAACAAGTTTTCCATCAACAATGTTAAATGAAGAGGAGTAACTGGGACGGAGGGTGTCCTCTCCTCTCCTCTCCTCTCCTCTCCTCTCCTCTCCTCTCCTCTCCTCTCCTCTCCTCTCCTCTCCTCTCTCCTCCTCCCCTCCTCTTTTCTCCATCCTTCCTCTGCGTCTCTCCTCCCCCTTTCCTTCCTGTTATCATCCTCTTCATCAGTTATTCCACTCTCCCCTATTTCTTAATCCGCTGTATGCCATGAGACATACATGTCAAAGAGTGTGCAGATGATGTCAGCCAGATGTGTGTGTGTGTGTGTGTGTGTATGTGTGTGTGTGTGTGTGTGTAGCCTTGAGGGCCAGGATGGATCCTTGATGAGATGTTCTCGCTGCAGAGAGGAATGAGCCTGACCTCTTCTGGCCGGCGGAGGAAACGGAGCTGGTGGGCGCCGGCCGAGAGGCCAAGCTGGGGAGACGGGGTGGGGGGAGGAGGGGGGTTCTAGCATAATGGGGTCACAGAGTCCCGATGAGATCTGGTTTCTCATTGGAGTGAGCACGCACACACACACACACACACACACACACACACACACACACACACACACACACACACACACACACACACACACACGTCTGTTAGCTCAGAAAGACACTCACTCCTTATCATTGGTTATGTTACTTATTTCCACTCTCTGAAATCTACTACACTGATTGTGTGTGTGCGTGTGTGTGTGTGTGTATGTGTGTGTGTGTGTGTGTGTGTGTATGTGTGTGTGCGTGTGTGCGTGCGTGCGTGCATGCATGTGTGACAGAGCACAAGAGAATATCTCTCGCTTAGCCTCAGTATCCAGGCTATCCTGACCAGGGGAAAGCATTGGGTATTAATGCCCTACACACACACACTGGGACATGCACGCACGCACGCACGCACGCACGCACGCACGCACGCACACACACACACACACACACAAACACACAAACACACAAACACACGTGTACGGGCTTGGAAAGAGACACTTATTCCTCATCATCTGTTATGCTACTTATTTGTACTATGAAATCTCCTAGTGCGTTTGTGTGTGTGTGTGTTTGTATGTGTGTGTGCATGTCCCAATGTGTGTGTAGGGCATTAATACCCCTTGCTTTCCCCTGGTCAGGATAGCCTGGATACTGAAGCCGAGTGAGAGATATTCTCTTGTGCTCTGTCTCACACTCACACACACACGCACACACCAAAGGGCTCAACAAAACATGCACAGCAAGATAAGGGCCATAGAATGACAAATAAGTATTTATCTACCCCAAACCACGTATAATCCTTCACATTTCTTTCCCCATCCGCCCCTCCTCGCCCCTCGGCTCCGTTCATCCTTCCATCCCAGACTTTTTTTTTTCCCGCCCTCCCGTCCGTTGTTCGTTTCTGTCCTTTCTCTTCTCTCTGTAGTGGGGCCTATCTGTGTGTGAGAGTGATTAATCTGAGAAAGCTGCTTTTAGGGGTGGTGAGAGGAAGGAGGGGGTGCAGGGTGGGCGTTGATTGGGAAGATCTCTCTGGGAATTTTGTGTGCATGAGAGTGTGTCTGCGTGTGTGTGTGTGTGTACAAAGATAGGGAAGATTTCACAGGGAATTTGGATGTGTGTGTGTGTGTGTGTGTGTGTGTGTGTGAGTGAGACAGGCAGAGATAGGGAAACATTTCACTGGGAGAAAGCTGTACAGTCTTGGGAAAAAGGGGAAAGCGTCCGAAGGGAGGTGTCTCTGATGCGCGCACGCAAATACACACACACACACACACACACACACACACACACACATCATATATCTGTAGCATTGGACGTGATGCTAACTATGTTTGCTACTTGAAAAACCATGATTAACGTGAGTGTCGTTCCCGTTGTAGCTGATAGGCAGGAACCACAGAGGACTGATTGTGTGTGTGTGTGTGTGTGTGTGTGTGTGTGTGTGTGTGTGTGTGTGTGTGTGTCCATATGCATGCAGTGCTCGTGTCTGATAATAACTTTCAGTATTTTCTTTTCATTTACAAGCATTTGCATTTTCTTCTCACTCTTTTTAAAATAACTATGATACAAAGTTTATTTTAATGTTTAATATAATGAAAATAATTACAATAAATACAATAAGAATAGATTATCCGTATTAGTAGTAGTGTAGTATTAAGGGCAGCCCAGTGCTGCAGCGACGGGCGCTTCTGCCTCAGGCTAGAAAGTCCGCGGTTGGATTCCAATATTCTTGAATGATTTTCTGTCTCCATATGACTTGTGAATGAGAGGGTGAACGGTGGTATATCTTTATATTTTCAATTTGATTTGAACTTTCTTGTCATGACAGATATTAAACACAGGGCAACGGAATGCAGTTTAGCTTCTAACCAAACGTGCCAAAAAGCAGCAGGTGCAGAGAGAATAACTAAATTAACAATATGTACATGGATTATGAATTATCCATAATTTAAAAGTGTTTGCTATGAATGTATAGATTAAATGTAACAGGATAAGGACAGGAGCTATGGATGTGATCAGTTAAGCGATTCAAAAATACAGTAGAAATGATATTAAGTACAAGGATAAATACGTGCAGTCGCTGCCTGCCGAATGGTTGATGAATGTTTTTTTTTTTTTTTGTATGACGTGTGAATGGTTACACATCTCTCTACGCGTCCCCGTGACGGACCGCCGCCTCTGGCCCGATCACCCCTGCTTCTCCCCCGTTGGATTTGAATCTGGAGGCGCGCCGATGTATTTCCCCGCCGGACTCCCTTCTCCCGGGGAGGCCCGTCCGTAGCAAACATCTGCTCGGACGGAGATATGTAGAATCCGGGGTGTTGCCGTCGGACCGGAACGCCTCCCTCCCTCCGCCTCCGCCTCCATTCATCATAAATTGAGGAGGCCTCGCTGTCCGTGCTGTCGGAGGGCGGGTTGTGTTTCTGTTCTCCTCTGTTCTATTATTGGGCGGGGGGGTGGCGAGGGGGTGGAGAGGCGGCGAGCGAAAAGCACAATGCTCACGTAGCCCATTATTTCTCTCATCATGTGTTCTCCCCGTCCCCCTCCTCTCTCCACAGAACCACACACTGAGTCAGCACGCGCAGTGAGACCCGAAGCCCGGCAGGATCTCCCGGCTCAGTCGGGGCCCCCGACCCGGAGGCGGCGGGGGGCCCACATCTCCACATCAAACCCAATCAAAGTGTCATTTGCGACTCCCATGTAAAACTGTAACGATCGCGCCGCTGGGTGTGGCTATTAGGGGCGGCGGGGGGGACGGAATATTAATGGGATATGCTATTAAATAAAGAAAGGAGAAAGTGGGTGATAGAAATGTAAGAGTCGGAGAGAGGAGTGGAAAAAAAAAAAAGGTATTGTTCGTGCAGTATTTTTTATCGTCCCTGCTAACCCCCCCTTCCCTCACCGCCTCCCCCTTCCCTCCCCCCGCAGGTCATGCATTTTATTTTTCTTAACAAATAGAGAAGAATAAAGCGAGAAAACCCCTCTTTGTTTTTTTGTTTTTTTTTGGGATTATTTTTAATAGATGGTAGGACTGATCCTCTCTCTCTCTCTCTCTCTCTCTCTGTCTTTCTCTCTCTTTCTCTCGTCCCCTCAGTTGCTTATTGTATTCGACTTTTTAGGCGCCGATTTCTCTCCTTTGTTTCTTCGCCATTACGCGCTTCTTTTCTCTCTCATTTTTTGTACCTTTCAGTTATCGCTGTAAGTAGGTACTCGTGCCGTGTTGTGATTGTTTGCCGGTCGTAATATTCCCTCTCGTCCCCCCCCCCCCCAACCTACCCCCCACCCACCTCCTTTTTATGATTATTGTTATATATATATTTTTTTTCCTTTTTGTAATTACTATCAAAAAAAATAAAACAAAAAGAAATCAAACAAAATAAAATGCAGAAAACCGTACAGATGTTTTCATTTTTGGATTGGGTTTTCCAGTCTCTATGGGGCCGACGGCGGTTATTGTAAAAAAAAAAAAAAAAATGAATATCATCGATTTCAGTGCATCTGGTTTAATGACTGCTTTTTAAATGTGAACTAACCAGATTGCAATGATATAGTACAGACAAAAAAAATTACATAAAACAAATAAATAAATGACAAAGAAGTGTGTGTGCGGTGTGAAGTTATTGAAGATCTGCGCTTGCATGCATGATTATTTATTGCACGGTGGAGCCGTGATTAGTGCTTCTGCCTCACAGCAAGAAGGTCCCTGGTTCAATTCCCTTCATGCAAGGGGTTCATAGGAGACCCTGTATTGTCCAGACACGTGAATGATTGCGTGAACGGCCGCATGTCTCTAAATGTGGCCCTCTGATCGACCGGTCAGCCGGGATAGGCTCCGGCCCCGCTGCGACCCCAGGCTTCAGGAAAAGCGCTGTAGATAATGAATGAATGAGGCTGCTGCAGGAGCCTGTTAGCACGGCACAGGCGCTGACAACGGCCACATTGGGAATTTGGGGTTTTATTGATGATCCGAGGGATTATTATGGAGGATATAAAAGGTTTGCTGCCGTAATGCCTTGGTGTAGTTGCATATTTGATCCTCGAAACTCTCCAATATTACGCCGACTGACAAACAATCCAAGCTACATGAAATGCTAGTTCTGAGCATCGACCTGAGGAGGCTGCGTTCTGCAACGGCACCACTTAGATGGACATCTCCAGTTAAAAATACATATTTTCATGAGTTTCCCCGGTGCCACTGGACAAACACAGGATCACATATCTGCTCTTAGTCTGCTCTTTGGCTAAAGAATCCTTTTCTGAGATGAGATGTTCATGTCCAGCTGCTTGTTTTAACACATAAAAAGCAAGATAAGGGGCCTCTGGGATAGATAGATAGATAGATAGATAGATCAGTGCATGAATGATGAATGGATGGATGATAAAGTTAGTGGAGGGATGAATGAATGAATAAAGAGATAGATTGATAGATGTCCTACCTATCAATCTATGTACTATGTATTGGAAGTTTGGCATCAGCAAGTGCAAACAGCAGTTAGAAAGTGACACATATATAAATAAGCATATTTGTCTAACATCCATTCCCAATATTTACATGGATATACAATGTCTTTGTTTTTTTTTTTTAGTCATTTCTAATTTTTAATCGTGTGTGTGTGTTGTTTCACCGTCTCCAGCCGACAAGGAAGAGATACGGAATAAAGTGCAAAACCGAGTAAGCTTGTGAACATACAGGAACTACTCTAGAAAGTTACTGCGCCAGAAAATAACTTATCTAGAAAGTATCTATTCAAGAAGGTAACTTCTCCACAGTATCTACTCCAGGCTAACTTCTCTAAATTAACTAGATTTTATAGAGTGGATCAACAAGAATTAACAGTTGCAAGTCGCTACTGTAGTCAGGATCTGTGACAGACAGTAACTACTACAGGAAGTTACTACACTAGACAGTAACTAGAGAATCTCTCTACTAGTGATCCTGAGGATAACTAGTACTCCGTAGAGGTAACTGCTATTGTCAGTCGACCCCTTACACTTTTCACGATACCCGCACAATGCAGACGGTCCCTGCCACTTCTGACAGCTGATCCAAAATACAAACAACGCGAGTCAATTTAATTCAATTACATACGATCAACGTCGTGAACGATTGAAAGAGTGATTTCGCTCAAAGTGTTGAGTAAATTCTGGTTCATCCTTTGAATGACTGCCATTTGAGGCGGTCCGAAGTTTATGACGGAGGACCGAGCAAAGATATAGGTCTGTGTGTCAGCGCAGCTCCCTGCGCTTATTTCCGGGTGGAGCGAGTCGCCTCCGCCGCTAGCATCACCCGCCCTCCGTTGCTAGCATTAGCCACCTCCGCCGCTAGCATCACCCGCCCTCCGTTACTAGCATTAGCCACCTCCGCCGCTAGCATCACCCGCCCTCCGTTGCTAGCATTAGCCACCTCCGCCGCTAGCATTAGCCACCTCCACCGCTAGCAGCACCCGCCCTCCGTTGCTAGCATCGGCCACCTCCCCCGCTAGCATCAGCCCCTCCGCCGCTCCCCTCCCTCCAACCTCGGGCGTCCAACCGGCGGAGGCCGGGGATCACACGTAGCAGAGCGGTTATCGATCCGGGTTCGATCCGCCATTGATGTCTTATAGCTGAAACCCAAAGCGGCGGGGGGAGGAGGAGGAGGAGGGGCGGGCAGCGGGCAGGAGCTATGGCGGCGTCGCTTCTCTCCGAGACCGACATCAGGCACCGGTCCATGGCGGAGGAGGATCCGAACGGGAACGAGCACGGGGCGGCGGCACGCAGCGCGGCGCCTCGCTGGGGACCGCAGCACGCCGGGGCCCGGCAGCTAGCTAGGCTCTACTCTCCCGGTGAGCACCGACTCAGTGTTATTGTTGTCATGCGGTCACTGGTGTGTTTGAGCAGAAGGTTGGGGTGAAGGCCTGATGAAGATGATGAAGATGTTTTGTGGCTCTAGCCAGGTTCTGCCCCGATACCTGTCAGGTAACCACTTCTTCAGGTGAACACCCCAAAAGACAGATCTCCAGTCTCACAAATCTTAAATGTATCTGAAAATTGACGAGAACCATGAAGTTGTCCACCTCAGCTGGTGGAGGTCCCTGGACCAGCAGGTGTCGGCGGGTCATCCAGGGGTCAATGAGCACTTGCTAAAGCATCTGAGTGTGTTTGAAAGCGACGAAGGTTTGCAGGCTGTGAACTGATATAAGGAGGTAACTCCACCTGCAAGGGGGAAAACGGTTCAATCCCCAGCTATGAACTGAAGTGCCCTTGGCCAAGACTCTGAACCCCCTTACTTCTCCATGTATACACACAACTTGCAGTTTCACAGTGCTTTACACTATATGGCAATCTTGCATTCACATTTTCAATCATGCACATGCACAAACACACACACCCAGACAGGAAGGGCCAGGAATCGAACCGGCAACCTTCCAACGAGTGGATATGGCAGTCCAGTCTGGTTGGAACATTGCATCCTGTGTGTGTGTGTGTGAGAGAATGCGATTTAATATAAAGTGTTTTGGAAGCGCTCTATAATTAGAGACCTTTCAGCGGTAGAGCCACAACTGCCTATTGAGGTCTAAATGGCGGCTGTAGACCTGGAAGAACTTTCACGTGCCTTTGTGTCTTGTTTCCCAAATTTGGTCTGAAAGCTTCCCGCGTTAATCCGACTTTTTCGATAACAAGCAGTTTCTGTAATGTATTGGAAAACTCTGCTCCAGCTGGCAGCCCTCGTAGACACCGACACTTCCCCTGAGATTGGTGTCGGGCTGCGGTTACATGTGCGTGTGTGCACATACACACACACACACACACACACATACACACACACACACACACATGCACTCCTACTGTGAGCTTGTCAGACACTAATGTGAGTGAAGTGCAGCCTCTCGGCACCCAAAACTAACCACTTTAAGTGTACAGATACCACAATATTCCATTGCAGTAATATTTTGTAGTAGTAATAGTAAAGTATTGCTTATGTATTTTCCTTCATTGTAAAATCCACAGGGTGCATGATGGTGCAATATTTAGTGCTGCCCTCTGACTGGGGTTCCTCAGGGTTCCTCCCACAGTCAGAATACATGCAGGAGTTTTTGGGGAGACGCTTACACTGTCCACACGAGTGAAAGGGTGAATTATTCGTATGTGAATATATGATATAGGAATGAGGGTGTGAACAGTTGTCTGTCCTGACCCCGAGGATTGGTTCCAGTCCCTGACCCTGTTTGCAGAATAGGCGGCACAGCCAATGAATGAAGAACTGAATGCGAACTTGTCAGAATCTTCTTGTGGTGGCAACTGGACTTGAATTTCTTCGCTTGAAGACATAGTTTCCGAATATAACTGCCCGGGTTTTGGGTGGGTCCAGGTTATGGTGGCTTGTTATGGAAATTGCTAGTTTCAGCAGAAACTAGGTCTAAGGGGTTTGTCATGCTAATGGGGGTGTCGTTCGTTGGGGACAAAATATACAGCAAAGCCTCTCGGATGAGGCTTCGCTGTGGAGAAAGTGGAGAAATTCAAGTCCAGTTCTCACGACAAGAAGACTTTGACAAGTATTCGCCATGACCTGGATGACTGAGAACCTCCACAGACAGACCAAATGTAAAATTCACCTGCATCCCAGTTCAAGTGAGGCTATGATGAGGTTTCTAACATTATGGCTGTGTGTGTGTGTGTGTGTGTGATGACCCGGAGGCTTGGTGTAGTGATGTGCATTGGGGTCGTGTGTAATGTTTTTCCTGTCAGCTGAACCTGTTTGTTTCTGTTTTCGTTGTTCCCCTCTGAAAACCTCCGTTCTGGGCTTTGTGGTTGACCTTTGCGGTTCATCACTGCTATTTGCTTTTAGTGACTTGTGCTCAATATGTTTGACCTGTGCCCGTTTGTTCAGCAATGCTTGTGGAGTGGGATCCACGTTTGTTTTGTCATCAAGCTGTGTAAAGAAGACATCGAGTGTATCCTCTGACATTTGAGCTCTATTTAAATATTGTGGTACTTGAGCTTATTGCGTTGATGTCCAGCTGCACTGGATGCCAGCTAAGAGATGGAGCTGATCGATTTGACAGTGAATTTGCATTCATGTGCCTGGCTGTGTCGACAGCACAATGTCAATTTCGGAGGGTTTGTAAATGGTTACGTTCCTGGGACGCTACATTCACCTGTCTTTTGGGATCGAGACTGCCTTGCAGTTATTGAAAAGCTACAGCTTTTTGGACCTCTTTCACATCTTCACTTCAGGTCCCTCTTCAGCTCCATTCATGTTTCTTGCACTGTCTGTCATTCATTCATTCATGAGCCTGGGGGAGCCTATCCCAGCTGTGATTGGGTGAGAGGCAGGGTTCACCCTGGACCAATCACAGCGACACATATAGAAACATACAACCATTCACCCTCTCATCAACACGTCATTCTTTTATTGTTTGTTGTATTCTGAATCTGCGAAAGAAGATGTAGACGTAGCTTCTTAGCACAAAGTTCTACCATAGCCCAACTCACTGGGATCCAAAGGACCTAAATATTGGCCATTTGAGAAAAGTAGTCATCAAAAGCATTCAAAGCAAATAGCAACTATCATTTCAGGTGCAAAGATGTATAAGAAGGAAATCTAAAAGTGAAGCGAGTAGGTTGGCCCGCGATCTGCACAAAGTTTGCTCATCCCCAACGCAGTTTTTTGTGCTGGACAGACATCCCATATTATCAGTTCATCCTGCATCTTCTGAACAGCTGTGTTCAAGATCTCTGCAAAACAGGCTTTTGCCTCAGACAGCGCCGTACCAGTTGTGCATCGAGCTGGACTGCGCCGCATTTTGCCCAGCCATCTGCCCTGCCTCACACTTCGCTGAGCATTTTAATTGCCTCGAGTCGGCCACTTGTTAAAAACTTCCGAGGATAGTAATGATAATCAGTGAAAATTGAAGCTCGCACTTCCAGGCGCACATCGTGAAGGTCGTCGGAAGGCGGAGGACTTGTCCGAGGGTTGGCGCATCCATCTAAAGAACTCCCAGCACGTCCGATGACAAACACGCATTTTCCAACCTTTGTGTGCACGCCATGGTGACGGTTACAGTTATGACCATCGTGAAAACAAACATCAGTTATAACAAAACCTAAATTGCAATGAATAATTGAAGCAGATTATTTCCGCTTTGTTCGTCTGGCGCTGAAAGTAATGTCAAAGAATGCTATCCTGCGCATTTTCATCCGTGTGCCAAAAAGCAAAAGTCATGGGAGTTTGGGACCATTGTGTAGAGCTAAAGCGGTTCGTGTTTCCAGCCCAACCAGCTCTGTTCCTCCAGTAAATTAAAGAGTGAGTTAATCGACTATTAAATGAACATACCGGCTCTAAAGCCCCAAATTGTATTCGTGGGTTTGTCATGATTTCACAGCCTTTATAAACATGACAATGTTATCTGCATACGTGTTGGGAGAAGCTGTGGGCCCTGGAAGTGCTAGCAAACATATTAATGGGCTGTGCTGTGGCGCAGTGCATAGCACGCCTAGAAGATTCCTGGCGGTCTCTTCGTGTTCTCCCCGTGCAAGGTTTCCCTCAAAGTTTCTCTAAACTTCTTCCCAGAGACCAGACACCATTCAGTGGGCTAATATAAGGCTAATTTGTCCATAGCCGTGATTGCCGGAGATCGAGGGTGAACAGTTGTAGTCCTTTATATGCAGCCCCTGGCCCACAGTCCGCTGGGATTGTCCCCAGGATGAGCAGATAGATAGTTAAAAAAATGAATGAATACATGAATATCGTCCAACTTATTTCTCCCCTGTTTTGACAACAGACCCGTGTTTGTATTGTACTGGTTGCGTTCACTTCGCTAGTTTGTTGTCGCGTCGCCGACGGACAGCAAAGAGGATCACGCTTGCCTTCGGGGGTTCCGACGCTTCATCCCCTCTTAACTTAGCGGGCTTAGTTAGCCAAATCGGTGTAAAAATAGCTCGGGCAACATCATCGTGACGTAAGAGGAATGTTACGCAATATCAGTTAATGCCGTTTCACCGTTGTTTCGTAAACCTTGATCCAGATGATCGGGATGGACCACGGCTAGCTTTTGATAACTTTCACCAGGCGACAGTTTTTAATAGAAGACCCATTAACTGGAGTCCAAAACAACTGACCTGTGCGATCTGTCTATCTAACTTTATATCTTTAATGATAATGAAATCTTCTTCTTTCGGCTTTTCCCGTCAGGGGTCGCCACAGCGAGTCAACTTTCTCCATCTAACTCTATTCTCTGTATCCTCCTCTCTCACACCAACTACCTTCATATGCTCAGCAATAATAGTGAAATCTGACAGTGTCGCCGTCAGATTTCAGGATATAGGATCAATCCATGACGGTTTTACCTGGACATTTCCCTCCACGGGACAGCCTTTTATTTTGTTACGTGTCATCATTTCCGTCGTGACCTATGAACAGTATGCTTCACCTGACAATCTTAACATTTCGGAAATTGTTCTGCGCGAAACCTATCCTACTGTTATCGGCGTGTTTGTGTGCGTTTTGTAATTTTCCCTCTGTGACTTTTAGCAAATGTTGTGTAGCTGTTTATAATTTGGTGCTTTTAATGGCCGGGGAGCGGAAAGCGGCAAAGGCGAGGGGACATCATCAAAATGGACCGGTCCCTTTGGGTCACAACCTTTCAGATGTCACGGTTGTCTCAAAGACGGAGCTGTAATCATAGAGCAGAACGTGGCCGCCTGTAATTTTTAGTGTTCTGACCAGGTAGGTCTCAAATGACTTCTAGATTTTCCTCATTTCAGCCAAAGGGCACAGCAGGCTGCAAGTGGTAGACATGTTCCGCAACGCTAACAATGCCGGCAAGCCATTTTACGAAAACTTGAAAGCAGAAATGTTCCCACATGCTGACAAGTGTCTGTTAAAGAAAAATAAACAGCAAAAATTCAAAATATCAAAGTGTCCATTTAAGGGAGCACCACGCTGTTATGTGCTCAGATGTTTGGGTCCAGTTCAGTGCCGGTAGGAGGTAAATCTAAATAGCAGTTTGGCTTGTTAGAGTTTGGAGAAGTTAGATGAGGCGTTGGCGATGCTCCATAGAGCCAAACATGGGCTCATTACGGCAAAGCTAGCATGGACAAACAGCTGGATGCATCTCACTCTTGCTCTGTCTCCGGGTCTCTCCATCTCTCTCACCGACTCTCTCTTCATCCCCTTGTCTCTCCTCGGCCCTCCCTCATGTCTGAAGTATCACGGTCCGCCGACTTCCCCTCCTCTCACGCCGGCTCACATTGTTTCCCGTCTGCTCGCCGTGCTTTGCGAGACATCTTAGTCACACGAGCAGCATGTGTGTCTCTGAGCTCGCCTTTGCAAGAGTGTGTGTCTGTATGCACGCATGCATGCGTGTATGTGTGTGTGTGATACTGAGCCTTGTTCAGATCACCTGACGCTACACACACACACACCTCCGGTTGAGTCTTTCCTGCCATAAAATCCTCTATAAGCACCAAACCATTAACCGACCATTTATTAGATAAACTACTTTGTGTAGCAAAGAGGTTAACAGTACAACATATTATACATTTTGAATTTATGCGCTAACTGCAGCCGCACAGCCAGCCCGACATTTTTATTATGGTATGTATCAGAGCTCCGCCGGGACTGGATCCATACCGGCAACTGGAGTCAGAATTTGAATGTAGATAAATTAGACGGGTTTACGGGAGCCTTTTTCCTTTCGGCCCGCGAACAATACAGCAGAACCTCGGCTTCGGAGATGATGTTGGAGCTCATTAGTCAATCTGCTCGTATATCAACATCAATCTCCCCGTTACAATGAATTGAAGAAAAAATGACTTTATCAATCACAAATAATGTCTGAAAACAATAATATGTATTGAAAGGTAATGTAAATAAATAAAGTGATTTTATTAAGTGTATTTACACTGAAGTTGGTGTTGGTGGAGGAGTTTGCCTTTAACTTTACTTCCTGGCTACACTCTTAACCCTATAATGTGCTGCTAACTGTAACGTGCACACTTTACTGCACTTTATGTCTAAACTCCATTTATGGTCGGAGTGAAGTGGCAATTCTTTCTAAAACCATCGAACCGTCCTGGACCGGCTTTGAACGACTCTTCCGGTGCCTCGTCTGTCGACGTTCCCGCCGTCCGCCGCACCAAATCTCCGTTACCTGTTACCCGTTGTAAACTCCACAACCTTGTTTATGTTTTTTCCACGATCCCACGAACCCATGATCAGATCTTGGAAAACTCCAAAGTGGATGCAATCGGAAGTCAAAGTTCCGTTGTATTTGCCAGCAGCCGTCAGCACGTTTACACTTTATCTCCTCCAGGTGATCTGATCAGGAGCCATTTGAAAATGTGGAACAAGGTTACATGCAGTCATGTGATTTCCTGTCACACGAGTTTAACAAAAGTGAAGTGTCACACCCTCGACAGAGAGAGCGAGTGAGTGAGAGTGAGAGCTGGAGCGACGCGACTGAAACCAAACATCCAACCGAACTGACTTTGTCACTCCACACACACACACACACACACACACGCAAAGCTGTGGTCCCTTGATTGCTGACCCCAAGGTCAGGAAGGTCAAGGGGTTAGAATCCGTACGAACATGTGGACCCTCAGGGTCACACGACACGTTTGTGACCTGTGTGTGTGTGTGTGTGTGTGTGTATGTTCCCACGACACTCTTATAAGATGGGTTCAGGACATTTGTGAGTTTATGATTGAGCAGCCCCACGCCTGTCTTACTAGATACTAGATATCCCAAATTACGGGACGAACATTGTTCTCGGTGTGTGTGTGTGAGACAAGACGCTGACCTGCAATGCCCCGGCACAGTCAGGTGTTAAACTTCTCTGTCCACTCTGTCGGTTATACGGTGACCGTCTAGACATCAGCAAATTTGGGTTTTAATTATTCTTTTTGGGCAGTGACTGCTGGGTTTGAAGCTCCTCAGAAAAGTAGCGAGCAGCAGCACCGGAGGCGAGGCGGAGTGTGTGCTCCCCGCAGACACATCTGGAAGGCGCGCCGTGCTACCGATGCATCGGTAATAAGACCTGTTAGATTGTCGTCCACGGACCGGCTGACAGACTGGAGGGGAGCGCGCTGCCAACACACACAAGCGTTCGCGCGCAACGTTGACACACACCGACTGGACGCGCACACACTCGCTCTAGGCGAGCCTTCTAGGCAGGATTTTGCGAGTGACCTTGAACAAAACACGAGAGGAGCTAATTTTTTTTTTCTTTTAATATTCTGTGTGTGTGTGTGTGTGTGTGTTTAATTATCGTTATGAGAGCCGCAGATGAATATGGTGGATGCGGAAAGCCCAGGAGATGAGGCGATGTGGCATATGACACACACATACACACATATACGTGCGCACGATGGGATCTGTCCATCCTTTTCTGTGTCTTCACAAGGGAGTTGGGTTGGAGCAGGACCTACTTACACTGGCTCTCATGTGGGTTAAAGTGTGTGTGTGTTATTTTGCCTACATATATGCATCTGTTTCCCCCGTGTGCATCAGTGTGTGTGTGTGATTGTGTCGGAATGCAGTTATTGAATCTCATTTGCCACATTCCTCTCTTTGTTGCTGCTGAATCTACAGGGTAATGGATTTATTAAGTTTGGAAGGAGAGGGAGACAGAGCGCTATCGTCGTCTGCGTTATGTGTGTATCTCTGTTCGTGTGTGTGTGTGTGTGTGTGTGTGTGTGTGTGTGTGTGTACTTTGTGTTGATGTTGGTTTTTGTGTGCGTGCCAATAAGTGTGTGTGGGTGAGGGTGGGGGGTGGGGAGGGGGGGGGAGCCATGTGTGTTTGCTTGCGTCCCTGTGTTGTATACTGTTGTTAAGCGCACTGTGTGTGTGTGTGTGTGTGTGTGTGTGTGTGTGTGTGTGTGTGTGTGTGTGTGTGTGTGTGTGTGTGTGTGTCCCAAGTTCTCCAGTCCGCTGAGATCAGATGAAAGGAAGGAGGCCTGTGACTGATCCACTCTTTCTGAACAAGGGAATTCAACCCCCCCCCTCCTCCCCCGTTCCCTCCCTCCCTCACCCCCTTTGTGTGTCTCGCTCTCACCCCATCTTACCCTGTTCCTGTCATTCTCCCTCACTGTCTCTCTCCCTCGCCTCTCTCTCGTCTCTTTCATTCTCTTTCTCTCTGAGCATGTGACCCACTTTTACCACCCACATCCCCCCCACCACCCTTTTTCCAAGTCCCATCTGAAGACGGTCTGCAGAGAGCAAACCGAGGGACACACAACCGGAGACGCGCACGGAGTGAAAACACTTTCAGAGTTGTCTGAATGCCGCTGGAACGCGCCGCGTCGTCCTGTGTGATTTTTTTTTTTTTTTTTTTGTTTTTTAAACATTTTTATTAATTTTCTGTCGCGCCTCGTGTTTCAGCGCTTTGTGCGAATGAGCGTTTGCTAAGACGGGATGGCGGGGAGCGTCTGCAGCCCCGGCCCTGGGTCTCTCGGCCGCGTTTATCAGAGGGTT
The DNA here is from genome assembly GCF_037954325.1 of Fistularia commersonii. Classification (NCBI taxonomy): domain Eukaryota; kingdom Metazoa; phylum Chordata; class Actinopteri; order Syngnathiformes; family Fistulariidae; genus Fistularia; species Fistularia commersonii. Next base: position 13,278,977 of record NC_141300.1, on the reverse strand, counting down.
TTCAGGGTGCGACCAAGGCCGACCCGCTTGTTTTGTGCCACATTTGTGTTTTCGTGTGTGCACGTCTGCCACCCACTGTGATAATGCGCACAGGTCCATCGGTGGTGTGGGGGGGGAAAAAAGGAAAGTACTGTTTTTGTGCACTTGAACACTTAGAACGTGACCTTTGGTCTCCTCACTTGTTGACCAGGCCTGGTTAATGTCACCAGGGATTATCCCGCTCATCCATTCACCAGTTGTGCAAACTAATCATGGTCATCTTTTTTAGATGAATTACCTGAAGTTAATCCTGAAACTTGGTGCAGCTCTTTTTAATCCATACTTGATATCAGTACTCTTTTTTTTTTTTTTTTGCATTTTTCTGGCTCAAAAAAAGATGCATTTTCAGAAATCTCTGATCAGTTATCAGTTCATTAGTTCATTCATTTTTTCATTCATTGATTGTTCAGGCCACTTATCCTTCACATAAGGGGTTGCTGGCGAACTGCAGCCTTTTTTCTGCTAGCTTCTGTTTCAGGTCAGGCGACGATGAATCCTTGACCTTTGACCTTGTAGTCAAAGCAGGAAATATCTGCATGCATCAAACTGTCTACAGTGACACCTGCAGTGCCTCCAAAGCCTCAAACGTCCAACTTCAGCCACTTCACCTGCAGATGTGAAATCCAAAACCAGAACTGAGGTGAAACATCGGACGGTCTCTCTGAAATTTGGTTTGCGGCTAAATCAGGAAAGCCTCCAAAGCTGCATGTTCAGCTCTGCATCTGCATTTTTTTTCCCCTTTCCCGGAATGCCACCGACTCCAGGAGCTCCCGGAGCAGCTGGAAAACCCACATTCAACCTTTGTTCTGTGGAGGAACAATCACCGAAGCTCCTGACAGTGTGACTTCCAAGGTCCTGCACCAATTGTTTTCCTTTTGTTTCTGCACCCCTGCATGTGTGCTCGCTCCAAACCCCCAGGAGAAGCGGTGATGAAAAGAGGGGAGTCAGTGTGAGCAGTGACTCCACCACCAGTTGAACGTCACCGGCACCGACGCGGGGCGGCGGCGGCGGCGGCGGGGCCGAGCTGCCGACTTCAAAGAGAGCCATGAAAACATGTGTCCGTGTCCTCTTGCTTCTCTGGAGACACGGCAACAAACAGGATCCCACGATAGCGCCGGGCTCCACTGGGCACCGGAGCCGCTCAACACGCGGGCCCATGCATTTCGCGAAGGTTGAAGTCCAAGCGGGCGTTTCCGTCACTGGTCGCCGAATACTGATGTGATGAGCGACTGGACATGAAACACCTGGATGGGAGGAGGGAGACGTTGATTTGCTTTGGTGACGCCCTGAAGAGAGCAAGAAGGAGAAGAAGGAGAACAATGTTGTGAAAAGTTAGCTTTGCCTTCACCGTGCGGGCTTCGCATGCAATCTAATCCTTTTTCCTATCCTATTCACACACACACACACACACACACACACACTCTGACACACACAGCAC
>NC_141300.1:13260000-13272500 GCF_037954325.1 Fistularia commersonii | reverse complement strand
GGCATCGGTGAGTCCACGTTGACGGAGGTCTCCTTCTACGCGCCTGTTTACAACACACACCCTTTTTTTTTTTTTTTCCCCCGTGTTTTCTGATTTCCAGTCCTGGGAATATTGACGGCGGACTTTGCATCAGGGATGGTGCACTGGGGCGCCGATACCTGGGGATCCGTAGACATTCCTGTTATTGGCAAGGTGAGACACACTCACTCACTCACACACACACACACACACACACACACACACACACACACCGCTTGAGTTAATTAAATCCTTGCGGACGTAGAATTTGAGACCCGGCGTTCCTCCCTGCGGTTGCTTTCCAACAGACCCGCACACAGATTCCATGAGACGGCTTTAAATGAACACCTCCCGCCCAGCGGCGCCTCCTCGGCGTGCCCGTCCTCCTGGAGTTGCGCGTCCTGCAAAGACGAGTGTGTGTCTGGATTCGGCCCCTTTCTGGTCGCCGATTTACGCAGGGAAGTCCGTGCGGATTTTTGATCGGGAGGCTGCGGAAGGCCTCTGCAAACAAAGGGTTAAAGACGCCAGCTAGCTTCCCGTGACCCGATCCGTCATTGGCTGCCGCTGCGGGCTCGGAGCCCGTCCCGCTCCTCGGCCCCCGTCTCCCGGGGTCGTGTTACCGTGGCAGCGCGGCGGCTTCACCTCAGTACCCAGAGACCCGGGACCGCCGGAGTGCCATACACCGTAACCCAAATGTCACTGTCTCACAAAGGCACATCCCCAGAGGGCGGCGCTACACACACACACACACACACACACACACACACACACACACACCCACCTACACACACAAACTGTCACTGTATCTTAGGAGACACACACACACACACACACATATATATATTTCTCACATTAGAATACATAACCCACATTAATGCACATGTGCATTTTGCCTGGTTCCCACAGCCAATTAGAGTAAAGGTTACTCCCATTCCAGCCAGTTAAAATCACTCTAATCAGGTGCAGAATGCACATTACTGAACTTTTTCCTCTTTTTTTTTTTTTTTTTGATTAATAGCCTGAGAGTTCAGGATGTGTGTGTGTGTGTGTGTGTGTGTGTTTTCTCCTTGCATGACCAATGTTTATGAAATATTCATTTATAATTAATTGGACGCAGTGTAAACTCGCCCTGAGATCTGAGGTATTCTAATGCAATCATTGTTATTGTTAATGTCGGACCTATAATTGATCAATGTCTAATTGATAATATTTGGATTTTAATTTATTCATAATAATGCATGTCTCATTTGCCTTGGTGCTTCACATCCCTGTGATGTCATTATTAATACATTAAACCCACCCTGGAAATAAACTAAGAGTTAGATCTAAATAGTAATATGCGGCCACACTCATGTAAAAAAAAAAAAAAAAGTCAATTTATAAAATAAATTTAAAATATCTTTACAAATATATGTATGCATGTGTGTGTGTGTGTGCATACTTATATTTCTTTTCCTCTTCTTTGCTGTAGCCAATCATCTTCCTCCAGCCAACTCTTTCACAAACTTCCTGTCTTCTTCTTCTCCATCCATAAATCTCCTCTCCGGTCTTCCTCCTGTTCCTCTCCATCCTCCTCACTCCCAACGAAGAACCTCCATCATCTCCATCTCTGCTGCTCTACGCCTCTGTCATTTCCACCTGACACTCTTTTTAACAACATCGCCCCTGATACTTACTGTGTGTGTGTTTGCGCGTGCTTTATTTCCATACCTCGGCATCGTGTTTTGCATGGGCTTGCAGCCGCGGCGCGTGGAAATGAAGCAGAATGAAAGTGGAAAAAATAACGGCTAGAGGGGACGATCGGTCGATACGGGATAAACGAGAAGGTCGGCGACGGGAGAAACCAGAGCGTCAGCTGAGGTCGTCGCAGGCTGCTGCTCCGTGATAAGACAATCAAAGAGTGCGCGTGTTTAAATGACACACTTAGAATTTAATTAAAGGATTATAATGCAACTTGATAATCATAAAGGGGGTAAAAGCATCGCTCTCATTCTGTAATCGGGAGCGGATTCCCTTTGTCCGGCCCTAATTGTTTTCGTATGTCGCTCTGACAGCAGCACGTGTTCTCACCGTCTGAACAACGTGTCTCCAATCCCCCTGTTTTGCATTTCGTGTTTTGCCGAAGGTGGCCCGATGTTTATTTATGATGCGGCGGTCATCGGGGCTCGGGGTAGTTACCGGGACCAAAGACACAGCGGCGGCGGCGGATTTGCATGGCGTGCAGGAAACCGTAGGGGACTGTGAGTGAAGACTGGGAGTGGAAGGGAAGAATGGACCTGCGCCGAGAACAGAGGGATCACAAAAGGCGGGCTGGAAATAAAGTTTGCAGAAAGAAAAGAGGGGAGGGGCGCTCGAGGTTACCGTCGCTCTGAGTGTGTGTGTGTGTGTGTGTGTGTGTGTGTGTGTGTGTGTGTTGAATGGCGCTCCCAGTTATTGTCCTTTGAATATCAAAGCAAACAGGACGGCGTCTACCTGAGGCTAATTGTAGCTAATGCTGCACGGCTAGATGAAGCATCTGACCACCGCTTCTTATTCTCCATACATCATTTGATCTGCTTTCTAAATTTTGTTGTGTGTGTGAACAGATGATACCTGCAGTCTTTTTTTTTTCTTTTTTTTTTTCATTTAATCATTGCATGTTTTTGACATTGTGCTGCTGTGAAGACACAATTTGTAAAATAGTTCTCCAGAGACAATGCACACCGTGCGGCTGCAGGAAGTCACAGGAATCTGCACCGACCGTCAGGAAATGAGGGACAGTTAATATCGCTTTACCCCCATTTCACTAAATCTTGCCCAATCAGGTCACATTCCGGCCGCACGAACGAAATAATACGCAAAACCGCAGAAGTACCAAACAGCATTTGGCATTTCATCTGACAAACAGTGAGAATTCTGCAGGAATAATGATTTTAAGCTCGATTTTTAGATCCATATTGACAAAAGAACCACCTCGCTCACCAAATGTGTGTTTATGTGATCACTCACCAGTTCTTGGAATTGTAATATTTATATTCCCGCTCTGCTGATATGGAGAAGTTGTCATATTCAGAAGGGAGAAGCCGTTTGGTGTCATTAAATTCTCCATGCGTCACTCCGGTGAACTTTGACCTCTGCCTGTAACCCATCATGGGGAGCATCTAGCGTTTTTTAGCAACTTTAGTCGTCGCTGACGACCTGGAAGTTTCTACGAAAAGCCGTCTCTACGTGAGTGTTCTCCCCGCTCGGAGACGAGAATTCCACCCGACTTTGAATCGCGCGGCGCGTTTTTTTTTTCCCCCGTGGTCCTCCGAAGTCTTCCTCGCTAGGCGGCGGGCTGTTTTTTCCTTTTTTTCTTTGCTAATAAATGTTGTCATAACGTTGTCGAGGCACTCTAATTGACTCAACAAGGATTTAGCAGTCCTCTAATGACGCCGGTTTAAGGACAGAGTCACGCTCATTAGTTCCCAATGATGCTCAATTCGCTCTGAAACGCGCCAGATGTGCTTCCAGTTTCGGGGATGTACGTTTGAAGATGCTTTCTCTGCATCTGTTTGTCTCGAAGACAATAGAAGACAAACCTGTTTTTTTCGCCTTTCGTTTTTTTTCCCCGTATCTTTTCGAGGTGTTTCTTTTCGCCGGCGACGCTAATGAGGCTGATTAGCGCGACGGTAGCCGAAACCAAATAACGGATGCCGGCTCCTCTTAAAGGCCCGAAGGCAGGAAAATACAGGCGGTGAAAGGAAAGCATAAATTGGAACATTTGGACAAAAGTGAAAGGGGAGGAGGGGGGATGAAATGAAAATACAGCGAAGCGGTTAGAAGGACAAAAAAAAAAAAAAGAGGAGGGGGTGGAAGGGCGTGTCCGTCCAACCAGTGGGACAGCGCAGGTTGCCGGGGCGATGGGCGATGTGAGCCGGTGATTAACGGATGTCATGCAAGGCGGGCCGTTAAACGGTGTGGGATTAGAGGACACGCGGTGACCGGTGGCCCACCGTTAGCTGGGCGCGATGATGCCGCCCCTCTCGGCACGACCTCCGCAGCTTAGCCGGCCTTTCATCTGGCTGAGGGCTGCAGCAAGTGGAGGGGGGTTGTGGGACTGGAGGCCGGGAAAGGAGGCGGACGGGAGAGGAGACGGCCACATAATTGTGGCGACGTCCGCGGCGACTGCCGACAATGTTCACAGATGGGCACACGTGATCGGTGTGGACACGGCAGTAATGAGTTTTCATGCTGATGCTGCCCGGTTGCATGTACAGACTGCCACAATGAAGATGCAAACATTCTTTTTGTGCCTTTTCCACTTGGGGGGACAAAGATACCTTTGTGTGTGTTTGTGTGTGACGGTGTTATGTGTTTTTTTTTTTTTTCTCTCCTGTGCCTCTGCGACATTCAGATTCTATTCTTTTCCTCGCCGTCTCCATGTTTTCGGAGACAGGTGTCCACCTCTGATCTGAGCGTTGAAGCTCCACGCTGTTCAGATCATCCGGTTGGGTTTTTTTTTTTTTTTTTTTGCTAGCTTCTTCATTCTTCTCGCCGTTTTGGGATCCGTGTCTCATTCGACGGCCCGACCGAGCCGGGTTTCGGCTTTCGGAGCAAGCAGTTCTTGACTTTGCTGGCTCCTTTATCTTCATCTTCAGGTTCTCCTCCGTTTGCTAAGGTCTCAGTGGGTTTCACATCTCATCACACGTTCACGCACTCTTGTGGATGTGAACACACATTCACGACAGCATTCAAAGATCCACCAACTTCTCGCAGCTGCTAAAACCTTTTGAAGAAACCATTTCTTGATGCGTTCTGACAGCAGAAGATCCAGGGACCTTAGCTCCTAGTCCCAAGGTAGGGTGTTCTTCATAGGAGCTTGGTGATTGGTGGAACTCTGAAAGTAGTTCAAAAAGTACCGTGGTCACGAGTCAGATGTTTTTTTTGGGGACAAAATGGACAGAAGCATTGAGAAATGAAGCGACCAAGAGGTCCAAGCTCCTCTGTCCTGCTACGCCTCATAGGGGTTTCCAGGGTTTGCGAAGGAACATCAACATTTTGGACTAGCGGGGTTCTTCACCCGGCGAAGCAGTGCAGGGAGAAGATAAAAACGCTCCAACCATCGGATGGTCCATATTGTTATCCCATGAACGCTGTGGCAGCTTCCACCTCCATGGTGTCTACATTGTCTTCCTCTTCTTGTTGAGTCTGGAGCTGAAGGTTCACGTCATACCGCTCCCTACCGCGATCCCTCACCGCCTGTGGGAATGCACAATGAGATGTTTCCCTGGAGGAGGCTACTTCCTGGAACCCAATTGGAGTTGGACACTTCTTAGAACTTGTGTGTGTGTGTGTGTGCGCGCTCTTGCCTTTATTTGATATCCATATGTTTGCAAAGTTCAAGCAGTGCTGTTCCTCACAATACAAATTGCATGAGCAGGTCTCTTTACATCAGGTAGAACCGATGTTTGGACTGGAAGCCGGAAGTGCTGTTTATTTGCGTTTGTGTTTAATTTCTATTTACTTGTGTTTACTTCGCCCCAATCAACCCCGCCTGCTACTTATAAGTCTGAGTTGCAAAGACGGGGTTTTTAATGTGGAACTCGAGTTGCATGTTGATGACTGGTGAGGAATGGATTCTACAATCTTGTCTCGAAATGTCGAATTAATTCATCAAAACCAGCTGCGTGGGTTCTCTCCGGGCGCTGCAGCCTCCCGGAGAAAAAAAAACCCAACCATACAAGTTGCTTGTCTAATAATTGGAGTGTCTGAATTGCCTGTCAGAGTCAACCTGAGCTCGAGCGTCCGTCTCGGCGTGCCGACGAGGCCCGGCTCCGGCTCCGGCTGTCCAGGACCTCGCGTGGATTACGCCGGATTGATGAGGGATGGATGAAGGGCTGAGATTCCACCGCCTGCTACTTGTTGAGACACCGTTCGTGCAGGTGTGACTGAAATCAAAGCTTCTGATCGGTTCCAAGTGGAAAGCTTTTCGTATTTATCCAGCCGTCCCCCCGCTTCAGAAGACCTTCCACTAAATGCACAGTCACACCTTGACTTAGGAGTTTGATTTGCTTCGGTAACTCAATCTGCTCGTGTATCAAATTAAATTTCCCTATTAAAATGAATGCAACCGTTAGAATCCGTTCCTTTCCCTGGTTTAGCTACGAGTTTTAAAATGAGAAAAATGTGCTTTAAAAATAACCAATACAGTATAGAACAATAATTATACATAGATAAAGTGTTTTTTACGTTGAAGATGGGAAAAAGATGGCGGCCGAGGAGATTGGGAGTGTTGCTCTTGTTAAGCTAAATATAACATGCACACTTTGCTACACTTTGTCTAAACTTTGTTGGCCGACGGGGTGAAAACGGCTTCTCTCTTTAAAGTGATATGATTGTCCTTCGAAGTTCCCGCCATCCACCGCACCGCATCCCAGTAAATGTCTCCTGCCTTCTCACAGACGATGCTCTGCATCACTGTATCTCAGCACCAACAACTTAGCTCATGTTTTTCCATGATTCTCTTTGGGCTACCTAGTAACGGCGGTGGTTTTAAACGCCACTTCACGGACAGTGTCGGCCATGTCGGTGCCAAACGCTCATCCCGCCGCCGCTAGCTCAGATCTGGGCTCAGATCTTGATTCTGCTGTTTTATTCTGTGTCCTTCTCTTCCGTCCCTCCGCAGGCATTCATCCGCCCGTTCAGGGAGCACCACATCGACCCGACCGCCATCACGCGTCACGACTTCATCGAAACCAACGGCGACAACTGCATGATCCCCATCCTGCCACTGGCTCATATGGCCTACAAGTTCCTCACTCACACACCAGGTAGCTCACACTCACCCTTGCCTAGTCGGTTCGCCGACTTGGAGAAATTAAGCGTCCGGAACGTCGCGCGGCGTCATCGGAAACCCCGTAAACCCAGTTCACATGGAATATCGTCCCCTCCTGAAGCCATGTTGGCCTGTCCGAGCTGTTTACGCTCCGTCCCGGTGGAGTTCAGTGGACAGACTGATAAATTAACTCCTTCCCTGCCAGAGTAACCCCCACCTCCCTGGAGCAGGGGAAGGAAGTGTGGCAGTGCTGTTGCAGGAGCATACATTAACCCGTTTGGATTTAACGAGTTAGCATGGAGGCACAGTGGTCCGTACCCCCGCCTGCAGAGGGTCCTTGGTTTGACACCAGTGGGCGACTGGGAGTTTGAAGGGTCCGTCCCTCCGGGTTCTCCAGCTTCCTCCCACAGACCAAAAACATGCAGTAGGCGACAGCGTGAATAAGGAGGAATGGCTGAATGTCACCAAATGTGTGAATTCCAAGCTTTTTTCAGGGCTAAGCATGTTTGGAGAAGCTGCCGTTATTCTACCTGCCTGTGCACCAACAAATCAGAAGGACTAAGCGGTGCCCGATCCTCTTCAGGTCTCATAATTAGCTGTGAGCTGCGCTAACATACCGTAGCGCTAGGTGTTGTAGACGTTCACAATGTCAATAGGAAGACGTTAAAAATCCGTCGCCTGCAATAATACGATCCTGTAGAACACGACTCTCAAGTGGAAGCCCGGGAGAACTTTGTCGAGTTGACTCTCCGGGGTCAAACAATGTACGGCGGTGACTTTGGCAAGACTTTGATTGCCACACAGCTCCGGAGGCAGGCAAAGTGAACGGCCAGAGGCATGGGGCTGATAATTATGAGCCCTGACCTCACGGGCACGGGGCGGCGGGTTGTGAGGGAGCAAAAAGAGAAACCCGTTATTAAAAAAGGGCCACTTCCCTCGCCTGTAATTCCTGGATCTCAGCTCGAGCTAAAAGGTCACTGATTGGTTCAGAGATAGAGGGGGGCCGAGGAGCAAAGGGTCTCGCAAGAATTCAACAACGGCTTAGCTTCCCGCCTTCAGATCCAAATATCAAAAGGATAATTAATATTTTTTGTGAAATTTTCCACCGTCAGTCTCAAGCTTACCAAAAAAAAATGCTAATACCGAAGCTGTGAAGGTGCTAGAGTGGCTCTGCTGACATCAGTGCCAATGATTCAGTGGATTTGACCAATTTTCAAACAAATTACTGTCCCGATGTAAATCTGCAATATTGCATATTCAACCCGAGGGGTCCATCGCAGCGGTGATGCAGATGTACCCTTCTCCTCGACAAAAAAAACAGCAAAACATAGCAGGAGAGCCGGTATTCCTGGCGACATGGACGAGTGCTTCAAGTGCGAGATGGCCGGCATTGGTTTCACCGCATAAGTGCAGCGGCGTTTTCGAAAAACACGTCAAATTCAAGCGCAGACCAGGGTGTGGGGAAGGTTTGGGACGTGAGAAGCAAAGGTCGGCGGCGAGGGAGGGAAGATTAGAGGGGCCGAGAACAGCGCCCGGGTCCACTTGTTGGTGACATCCACACCTGTCATGTCGCGCTCCGCGGGGAGTCGGAAGGTCACGAGACGGAGCCCCGGAGAGACGGCGAGATATCTACACCTGTCATGTCTGCGCCTAAAGAGGTCACCGCTAAGAGCTGGAGACGGAGACAAGAGTGTTTGCAGAGGAGAGGGATTGGAGGTGGCAGAGGGTCATGTAGCGGTAAGATGACATCTAAACCTGTCATGTCAAGCTCCTCACCGAGTCAGCCGGTCGCCAGACAAAGACGAGGAAGATGGCGGGGGGAGCTCAGAGCCACGAGGTGACATCTCCAGCTGTCGTGTCTGCACTTGAACCCGGGGTCAGGGGATCGCTGTTTGCAAGCAAAGCGGGCGGAGGAAGGATCAGACGGGGAGAGGACGGCTGTAAGTCACGCTGACAGAAAAGCTCAAGTGAATTAGAGGAGTTAGCGGTGTGACAGCCGCGCCGCCGTCCGGCGCCGGGAGGAAAGGAGCGCCGGGGATTCACGCTCCCACCAAAGGCTTTACCAGCGTGCGGACGTGAGCGCGGGTGATGGTGATGTAAGGTAACTCCCTCACCAACGTATTATCACCGGACCACGTGGAGAGCGGATGTGTCGGACGCGTTTGTCGCCGACGAAAGGAATTTTTTGAATGCAAAGCGGGAGCGGGTTAGCTAATAACCAGTGAACGCAAGCCTTGAAGAGGCTCTGGTGAAGGTTCAGGAAGACGGTCAGGAGAGAGTGGGTTCACTCTGAGCAGCCGGGCTGCACTGTCCCATCAACAGTTCATTCATTCATTCATTCATTCATTCATTCTCTAAACCTGCACTCTGGGTCGCAGGGTCTGCTGGAGCCTTTCCCAGCTCTGATTGGACGAGAAGTTGGGTACACCGGGACCAATCACAGGGCCACATACAGAGACACACAACCATTCACCCTCTCATTCGCACCCCATATATAGATATAGCGCAAATCACTACCTTATTCACAGGAAATCTTGAGACACTGTACAACCTGTCACTCATTCACAATAGACATGCATGCATTTACTCCCTTACGCACACGTTGTACGGAGAAGTTCATGGATTTACCCAGATTCACACATCATATAGAGACACAACTATTCACATGTCATATATAGAGATACAGAAATTCACTCATTCACATGCCATAGAGATATTCACCCATTCACCTGTCATTAACACATCATATACAGACACACAACTATTCACATGTCTGGACAATGTAGGGTCTCCGATGAACCTCCTGCATGTGTTTGGACTGAAGGGGGAACCCTGAAGAACCCCTCGCATGGAGACTCCACACAGAACCTTCTGGCTGTGAGGCCAAGGTGCTAATCACCAAAAATCATGCCGCGTTTGTTTGTTTGTTTGTTTGTTTGTTTGTTTAGAAGTTTATTTGGACAGTGTACAATTACATTAAGCACAGAGGCAGAGATGTTTGTACCAGATTGTAGCTCATAGCTAATTTCCATCTGTAGTCCTGGACAATACAAATATAAAACTGTACAAAATACACAATATATATATAAAATATCCAGATAGGCAATAAAATAACTATACAATATATAAACAGGCAATAAAAAAGTTTGACAGAAATTTCAAGACGGCTAGGGGGATGAATTAGCGGCAGAGATAACAGGTCAACACGGACCTCGTAAGCCGACGATACGTAATCTGTGGCGCCCCTTTCTTCAAATCAAGATCTTATTTTTGTCCCTGAATATATATTTACTATAAAAGTTCACAATCCTGTTATCAGAGCTCGCTGTTTTGCTAAAGGGGAAAGATCTGTGGCCTCACCGGACCACGAGTAGGAACTCCAGGAACGCGGGTTTTTGCGGTATGCTCGGAGCGGTCCGTCCGGCCCCCCTCGGCCTCTTATCGGGCAAACAGTCTTTTTCATGAGCTGCTTTTGCTGCTGCGGTTACATTACCATCTAATTTCCTCTCCTCGATGCCGTTCTCCGTCCGCCCCTCTTCCCTCCCCTGCTGCCGATCTCCCCCGTCCCTCTCTGCATCTTCCTCCTCCTCTGATTCCTCATCCTTCCCCTCCGTCTCTTCATCTTCTCCGAGGCTCCCGCCAGCATCCTCTCTGTGGGAGTGCTACGCCTTTGTGCTGGCCCTCTTCATTACACTTAAGAGTTTGATCAATTATTCCATTAACTTAAAAATCTCGCCGTCACCTTCCAGAGGCCTTGGCGGCGTCCTATCCGTGGGACTGCTACATCTTCGCCCTGGCGGTCTTCGTGACGCTGACCAATCAGATCCACAAGTGGAGCCACTCCTACTTCGGCCTCCCGCGCTGGGTCATGCTGCTCCAGGACTGGCATCTGGTGTTGCCAAGGAAACACCATCGCATCCACCATGTTTCACCACACGAGACGTACTACTGTATTACCACAGGTGAGAAGCCCCGTTAGCATCAACACGCTACTCGGGTAGCTATATGTAATCAGATAAGAGCTAATTCAATAATTATAAAAAGGTAGAGTCTCTCGGTAACTCACTTAATAAGCTAACTTTAGCCCAATACCGTCTTAATTTGACAGATCGGATTAGCTAAATTGACTCAAGGCTTTCGTTCCGGACAGAGAAAAGAGCAGCCGGCGATGTGACGGCATTTCAGGGCTTTGCTGCTACCGGACAGTTTCACACCTCTTCCATAACGTTCACGTTACTGAAGTTGTGCTCAGGGTAGAACGCGCATCCAAGTAGCGCTGGAGAAAACCAATCAATCCATGGATTACCGTAAGCGAGGTGTGCTACACCGGCTAGGAGGTGGGTGGCCCGATTCTGACCGGACGGAAATCTGAAAGAAACCTACGCTACTAAAAGCCTTGTAAAACCTTGATCCGCGCTTGTGTCAACCACCGGAATTTTCCAAGATACGAGCCGTTGCTTAGTGGACTTGCGATGGTGGACAATGTAGGAGACATTTATGGGGATTTGGAGCACCAGACGGCAGGAACATCGACGGACGAGGCGTCAGAATACTGGGCCACTCCATAAATGGAGTTTAGACATAAAGTCTAGCAACGTGTGCATTTAGCATAGCATTGTAGCATTAAGTGTATTGCAGCGTCAGGAGGGCGCAGGCCAGTGTCTCCCATAGCCCGTCCCAAACCCAGAACTGAACACAATATATGTGTGTGAATGAGAGCAACTCGGGTGGAACGGTGAGGCTACAGGGAGTGGAGATCAAGAAGTTGGAGGATTTCAACTACTTAGGGTCAACGGTGCAACAGAGAGTGTGGAAAAGATGTAAAGAAACGTTTTCAAGCAGGTTGGAATGGATGGAGAAAAGTGTCAGCGGTACTATGAGATAGAAGATTCAGTCAGAATGAAAGGAAAGGTGGACAAGACAGTGGTGAGACCAGCGATCCTGTATGTTCTACAAACAGCAACATTGACCAAAAAGACAGGATTGCGAGGCTGGAGGTTGCACAGATGAAGATGTTGAGGTTCTCTTCGGGAGTGACCAGGATGGATAGGATCAGGAATGAGTCTATCAGAGGGACGGCACATGTTAGATGTTTTGGAGAGAAGGTTAGAGAAGCCAGACTGGGATGGTTAGGTCATGTACAGAGGAGGGATAGAGAATATATTGATAGATGGATGCTGGAATTGGAGCCACCAGGAAGGAGGTCTTGAGGACGACCAAAGAGAAGATCTGTGGACGTAGTGAGAGAGGATATGAAGCTAGGTGGAGAGAGGATACAGAGAATAGGGTTGGATGGAGAAGGTTGATTCCTTGTGGCGCCTCCTGAAGGGCAAAGCCAAAAGGAAAGGAAGAAGAGATTGTAGCATTAAGTGTAAGTAAAGTTAAGCATAGAGCACCCATGAAAAAACACACATCTCCTCTGCTGGCATTAATACACCTTATAAATCACATTATTTATTTGAATTTTCTTTTATTAGATATTGTTATTGTTCTATACAGTATTGGTTATTTATAAAGTACATTTTTCTTATTTAAAAACACATAACAAAATCAGATTCACGATATTTCAATGGGGAAACTACAATTTGTCGTACGAGCAGATACAACTAACAAGCCCGGGTATTTCTGTATTAGTGGACGGTTATATTATCTGCTGTGTTTGCGTTGTGAGCGGCCATTTTAGGTC
>NC_141300.1:13247500-13257500 GCF_037954325.1 Fistularia commersonii | reverse complement strand
TTTTTTTTGTAAAAAGCAAATGAAAGACGGTTCTTGTGATTTTCCCCAAGTGTGCACGTGGCCCCAGTCGCCGTGCACGCCAGCGGGGTGTGTGCGGGCTCACCAAACAGGCTCGTTGTCGACAACCAATCAGCTCGTTGGTGTGTGAGTGGAGGTGAGGTGCGGGGGGGGGGAGGGGGGGGTCTGGAGGTTGGGCTCTCCAGGCGGAACACCATGCTGCCTGTTGTGGGCGGATCCTCACGCTACACACACACACACACACACACACACACATGCATACACACACCACACGTGCTCATTCCCAGCTCTTCTAATTTGACCCTCACACTTGCAGCCGCCCTGCAGCAGTGGGTTTGTGGAAGTCTCCGAGAAAACACTGAAATACACTCTGAGCTTCACAGCTATTTTAAAGATACATTCAGATGTTTGCATTTTCTCACCATTCATTCACCCAATGACGACCCGGCTTGTCCTGCACTCAGGGTCGCGGGGGGGGGGGGCGGAGCCTATCCCAGCTGTGATTGAACGAGAACGATCATTCATTCACCAATTCACACCTACAGCCATTCACTCTCTGGTACACAAGTCTGGACAACGGAGGCTCTCCAGTGAACCTCCTGCACGGACCGAGGGAGGAAAACGGAAACGGGAATTGTCGATGTCGTTTGTATATGACATGAATGACAGCTGGGATCGGCTCCAGCACCCAGAGACCCCGAGCGGTACGGATAATGAATGTGGGTTATGATGGGAGCAGTGTCTCCACAGTGAGGATTTCTTGATCTCCTCAAAGATGTTTGTTCATGGTTTCATCTAGAAGTGTGTCCTTAAAAAAAAAATCCAGATTCAGTTTCTTTCTCAGCCCACAAACCCCCACGCGTTCATTTTGCATCCAGACGTCAAACACCGCAGGTCCTCCCTCCCGTCGCCGAACGGATGCGGCCTTTGAATTATATTAGCAATCCCGATTCCCCCGGTCGCGAGTTCTCCTGCGAAAGAGACAAATAAAGCTCCTGAACGCTTCCCGGAGGTGTTGATTGGAGCGTTCCTGCGACACACCGGGCAGCAGACGTACCACTTTGAATTTGTCTTGCGCGATCCGTCGTTTCACAAAACAAAAATCTGAATTTCTTCACGATTTTCAGGATTTTCTACTTGTTTGTTCGTTTGTTTGTTTGACCTGTGAAGGCCCGGTTGCTGAGCCGCTTCTAGAATGTCCTCAGCCGTGATTTTTCCTTTGCAGCTCTCTCACTGTGACACGAGCACTTTAGCCGTCGTCTGCGGGTTCGACGCCCGGCTGTCCGACGTCTTCCTGGCCGGAGGATCTGGAGGCTTCCGGAGGCTTCCGGAGGGTCGGCGGTTCTAGCACTTTATAGGGTTTCTTTGTTTTTTATTTGTGGATGTCTGCAGACGTGTCCTGCAGAAGACCTGGTTTTCGTCCATGATCACAAACACCTATAGGAGCACCATCACCTGCATGCACACACACACACACACACACACACACACACACACACACACGAACACATGCTCTTTCGCACATAGTGTCCGGTCGTTTTCTCTGGCTTTATAATTTTCTATTTTTTTAACCGATGACCCCGAGCCTTGTACAGTTCCGATTTTCTTCTTTTCTTTGTTTTTTTTTCTGACGTTCCATTCTCGCAGCTCCGCGCCCGCTGCTTGTCTGCCTTAATGTTTTTATCTGCTCTTTTAATTTGAATAAAGATTTAATAACTCCAGACGCCCACTTCCTGGTGGTCACTCTGCACACACAAACACACACGGTGACGATTTTCCTTCTTCCTAAAAACACAATAAAGGTGAAGACCTTTATTGTGTTTTTTCGGAGTAACTGCCTCCTGAGTCCAGCAGCAGCTGGGCCTGAAGTTGGAATTGGTGATGCGGCTTCTGGAATCCCACGTCCCGCCGCTGGATCACCACTGCCCTCCTGTGGATGGCTGACGTTCTCACACCAAACCCCTGCAGGTGGCCTCGGCGGTTTCTCAGCCGGCTTCGCTGACGTTCTCGACGAAGACTCAAAACGGGCGTGTGATTAAACCCCTCCAGGGAGGATGGGTGTCATGGCTTCCCTCTTGGCGGTGCCGATTCAGATTCTGCTCCGCGTTCCCGCTGTGCGACCGCCTGGGCCGGATCGGCGAGCCCTCGCCTTCCAGAGCGGGGACTCCGCAGAGGCTGGACCCCTTACACTTTTCCCACCCGCGGAGGTGCAGCTGGTGGAGCCGATTGAAAGGTGGAGGAGGGGACGGGGCGGCGCTACGGAGCTGGGAGAAGCTGGGAGAAGCTCCTGAGCTCCATTAGATGGAGGAAACACGGCATTTTATGTGAACAACACTTAATGTGTCCATCTTCTGGTGACAGCTTTGTGGACCATCGTGGGCTGGTGGTGAAGCACCGTGTCTTTTTCCGTGCGACACAACTCGTCTTTGGTTTGTATTTATCTCGCCCTTCTTCTCGGTTTCGTAGAGGTGAGCCCATGCATCTTCTTGACCTTCAACTACCCGAGTGCACTTTATGTGATTGTCATGGGCTTCGCGCCTCCAACCCGCAGCCAGAAGGTCCCTGGTTGGATTCCCACAGGGGGCTTTCAGTGTGGAGTCTCCCTGCATCAATGCAGGGTTCCTCAGGGTTCCCCGGGTTCTCCAGGTTCCTCCTGCGGTCCAAACACATGCAGGTGGAGACTCTACATCAGGGGTGTCAAACTCATTTTGGTCCGGGGGCCACATACGACCTAATTTGATGTCAAGGCGGCCGGACCAGTAAAATCATTACCTAGAAGTAACACTAAGTCCAAATTTTTCCTTTGTTTTAGTGTAAAGGAGGTAAACAGGTATATTATTAAAAATCTTTATATGTAATGAACTGTTCCTCTAAAAAAAATGCATGACAAAATAATATTAAAAATGAATATTAAAAAAAAAATGGATGAAATGACAGCCTAAAAATATTGTTAGGTTAAAAGAGAAAAGCATGTCCCTGTGGGAAAATTTGGCACTAGAATTTATTAGAAAATTGATTGTTAGCATGCATAAGAGGAGGTGTCATGTTTACAAGGCTATTCTGGTTACTAAATTGATAGTTTAAATTTTTTAATTTTGGCCATTTGTTTTTATTGCTATGTTTTTGTGGTTTTTATAGAAATAAGAAAAGGAAAGATCATTTTAACAATGTCAATGGACATTTTTTCACAAAAAAAAAAAAATCATTTTTTTTCTCGGATTTTGAAGCAAAAATTACATTGCAAAGTTACTTTTTCATTTTTTTCCGAGCCAATTTTTTTTTTTCAAATCCACTATTTAAAACCCCCAGATGCATGTGCAAAAAACCTGCGGGTCGCACTAACACAAATATTTGATTTCAGACAGGGGGCCACAAAATATTTACGAGTCTGACACCCCTGCCCTCCATTTTCCATTTCAGCAAAAATTTAGAAAATAAATGGATGAATTCCAGTCATGACACAGTTCTGGCTCGTTCTCATTGACACGAATGTTTGCGCGGTTGATCTTTGATCACTTTAAAACGTTCCTTACTCGGTTCATAATAACTCAGTGACTGAGTCGCACACAAACGCGGAGTGTGCGCCTGTCCTACCTGTGCGTGCACGTGTGTGCGCTCACACCAGGCGCTGTGACAGGTGGCGGAGCTCGAACCCATCTTTCATGTCTTCACATAGCTCACAGCGAGAGCTCGTTTGTGGTTCCCACATTAGCTCCGTCACTTTCGCTGTTACATCCTGCATTAGCAAGACTTAAATTCAGCTGTGCTTCATGCACACACACACACACACACACACACACATCCTCTCTGCATGGCTGCAACATATTGGATGTCGCTCTGCTGATGTGCGTGGCTGATCACCTTCTCACGCTGCTCGCCATTAAAGTTTCCGTCAGGCCCAGTGAGGCGCCGGGTTGGAGAGCGTGGCTCTGAGCAGCCGGATGCAGGTACACCTTTTAAGTAGGTGCTTCATTATAGTATAAAAGTTACGGCTGTTGCCGAGCGGCAGCTTCACGAGGGGCCGCGCGTAGGATTGAGAAGACCGCGCATTCATGCAAGAACACCTCGCCGCCATGCGGTACACACTTGGCGGATCATTGATAGGTGCAAAATAACAAGGGCTTTTAAAAACATGGAAATCAGGCAGTGCTTTTACACAATTTTTCTACATTTGTGTGTCTTTGTAGCATGTTTACATTTATAGGGGTCTTTTAAACACGTCTGGATGATGTAGGGCAGGGGGGTCAAACTCATTTTGGACTAATTTGATGTCAAGGCGGCCGGACCAGTAAAATTGCTACCTAGAAGTGACACAAAGTCCCAAATTTTCCTTTGTTTTAGTGTAAAGGAGGTCAACGGGTAAATCATATCTAAAAAATACATGACGAATTAAAATTAAAAATTAATATTTAAAAAGAATTGATGAAATGATACCCTAGAAATAATGTTGAGTTAAAAGAGAAAATCTAGTCACTGTGGGAAAATTTGGCACTAGAATTTATCAAATCAATTTAAAATTGATTGGTAGCATGTATAACAAGTCTGTTTACAAGTCTAAAGACATGTTTACAAGTCTGATGGCGGCTATTCTGGTTATTAAATGAATCTTTTTAATTTTGCATGTTTTTTTTTTTTTTTGCTATTGTTTTTGTATTTTTTATATAAATAAGAAAAAGATTTTACTTGACGTTTTTCATCAAAAAAATCTTTTTTTTTTTCAAATTTTGAAGCAAAAATTACATTGCAAAGTTACTTTTTCATTTGTTGAAACCCACTATATAAAACCCCCAGATGCATGTGAGAAAAAAACGCGCAGGCCGCACTAACACAAAGATTTGATTTCAGGCAGGGGGGCCACAAAATACTGTCCTGGAGGCCGCAATTACCTCCTGATGTAGGGTCTCTAGTGAACCTCCTGCATGTGTTTGGACTTTGGGAGGAACCTGGAGAACCCTGTGGAACCCCATGCAGGACCCTTGGAGCGCAAACCCGCCTCTCAGCCAATCACAGCGGGAGAAACCTGGGACGGATCCTATTTTCTATAAGTTGAGGGGTGTTTCCCGTACGTTTTGGTTGCTAAGATACGCCTCCTAATCGTAAAACACACAGTAATTGTTCTTATGAAGAGGGGGGTCGACGCCGAGGGATCGTCTTTATCTGATCACGTTGGTCCTCGAAGAACGTCTGGAGTGCCGATCTGCTCCATTGTAACTGGAGAAGCCCTTTTCCTCTCTGTTTTTTTACGGTCTCTCCTTAATTTTTTATCCCCTCGCTTTGATTTCTCTCTTTTTCCTCCCTTTTACTGCTTCTGCGCTCCTCGCCCGAGGATTCGGACACCCTGACGTCGTCGTTTGTGAAAAAAAAAATGTTGCCTTGCTCAATAACCACTCAGAAGCACAAGGAGGACCCTGGGAATTGAACCAGCAACCTTTCGGGCTCCGTCGAAACGTAACAAAGCAGTTGTCTGGGGTGAGAAGCCCTCAGCCCGCCGGCGTCTAACGGCGTTTCCGCGTTACTGGAGGTGTTGGAGAGAACCAGCCGTGACATTCCTTGCAGCTAAAAATGAAATCGCACCCTCTCCGGTAGCT
This sequence comes from Fistularia commersonii, assembly GCF_037954325.1. Lineage (NCBI taxonomy): Eukaryota > Metazoa > Chordata > Actinopteri > Syngnathiformes > Fistulariidae > Fistularia > Fistularia commersonii. Next base: position 13,251,894 of record NC_141300.1, on the reverse strand, counting down.
TGCTGTGCTTGTTTGTGCACGCGTGTGTGTGTGTGTGTGTGCGTGCGCCTAGCTAACGTGCGATTGCGATCGATATTTGGGTGTCGCAGCTTTACCGAACGCCGATGTGCCTGGGTGATTAGAGCGGGGTGAAGTTCTGAAGGTGTTGTCCTGGAAAAATAACCCCAATCAACAGCCGCCGCGTGTCTTCTGATGACACGCCTTACATGCTGTGTTTGTATATGTGTGTTTATGTATGCACATACAAACCAGGAAGGGGAGGTGACAGGAGTCACGGGGGAATTTATGTCACTCGTCGTAAAGAGATCAGCGGGCGTCCATCATGGCCGCCGGGCATGAAGAACCGGTGTTAAATATAAACATCGGGATTGATTAATTAAAGCTCCTCACAGGTTCACGCCGCTTCGAGATGCACATATGCAAAAAAAAAAACGATCATTGTTTCGGGAGTTTGGCCCCCCCCCGGGGCCGATCCCAACGGACCAGAGGGCCGGGGTTCGACCCCGGAGCCAGACGCCGTGGAAACCGCCGAACATCTCATTGTCGGATAATGGTGCAAAATCTGCACGGTTCCGTGCAGAGGTTTTGAAATGATAGTTTTTGTGGTGAGGCTTCGGGACGAGGCCTCCGTCCTGCGGCGCTTGTATCGGCGGGGATGTAAAGGATGGAGCAGCGGGGGAAGCAGGGGAAGCAGGGGAAGCAGGGGAAGCGGAGGAGGCGGTGCTCAGTGCCGGGGTGGGAAAAGAGGGTGTTGCCGGGTGTCGAGGGACGAGGCGATGAATAGCTGATGCAGGACTGCAGGGAGCGCAGCACTGTCAAACTGTCATAGCACTCCCAGCAACACACACACTGGGAATGCTAATCAGACACGTGCGGTGTGTCTCTGTGTGTGTGTGTGTGTGTGTTTCAGAGAATCTGACCAATGTATTTAGGGATTATACATCAGATATCATCCATGCATTCATCCATCTATCCAACCATCCATCCATCCATCCATCCATGCATATCTCTAACAATCATCCATCCATCCATCCATCCATCCATCCATCCATCCATCCATCCATCCATCCATCCATCCATCCATCCATATCTCTAACAATCATCCATCCATCCATCCATCCATCCATCATCCACCCATCCATCCGTCTATTCATCCATCTATTCATCCATCTTTCCGTCCATCCATCAATTCATCCATCCATTTATCTGTTTATCCAACCATCCATTCGTCCATCCACCTGTTTATCTGCTTATCCAACAAAGTCGCAGGTGTTTGATGCCAAATGAGGAAGATCGAAAGGTTGACGTCCAGAAGGATGGAGGGATTTCAGGCATTGATCAACAGTCCAGAGCTTTGAAGAAGGTGGAGAAATGTGTCCAAGCAGGTTGGAATGGGTGGAGAAAAGTGTCAGGGGTGATAAAAAGAGTTTCAGCTTGAACAACGGGAAAGCTGGAGAAGACGGAGGTGAGAAGAAGATGTGAAGATGAAGACGTGGAGCTTCAGTTTGGGTGTGACAAGACCAGCAGAGAGGAAGAAGACCTTCCAGATCAGGGACCGTGATGGGACTCGGTGAGACCCATCTGATCATCTGGTGAGGAACTCAGAGGTCAGAGGTGGCAGACTCATGGCCCGCGGGCCAACTGTGGCCCTCGGAACAATATTTGTGGCCCCCCTGCCTGAAATCAAATCTTAGTGCTAGTACGGCCCGTGCGTTTTGTTTTTTTTCTCACATGCATCTGGGCGTTTTATACAGTAGGACAGTGGGTTTAAAAAAAAAAAAAAAACGGGCAAGGAAAAAATGAAAAAGTAACTTTGCAATGTAATTTTTACTTCAAAATTTGAAAACATTTTTTTGGATAAAAAATGTATAGTGACCTTGTTAAAAAAATCTTTTTAACAATTTTTCATTTTTAACTTTTTCTTTTTAACATTTTTTTTTGACAATAAAAAAACGGGCAAGGAAGAAATGAAAAAGTAACTTTGCAATGTAATTTTTACTTCAAAATTTGAAAAAAAATGTTTTTTCAATGAAAAATGTATAGTGACCTTGTTGAAAAAATCTTTTTTTTTCCTTGATTCTATAAAAACCACAAAAACATTGCAGAAAAAAAAAATCCGGCAAAATTAAGAAATTGGCAGTATGGCCTTGTAAACAGTATACCTTATTTTATACATGCTACCAATCCATTTTCTAATAAATTCTAGTGGCAAATTTTCCCACAGTGACAACATTTTCTCTTTTGATAATTTTAGGGTGTCATTTAACCAATTCAAAACTAAAACAAAGGAAAAATTTTGACTTAGTGTTACCTGGCATCTCTGCCATGGCTTCTTCTGGCTCCGGAGTCTTCACGCCTCGGGGTTCCCTGGAACTGGTTTTCCTTCGGACCACGGTATCTCCTCCGAGACGCGAGGTCACCTGATATTTGCGGGAGGTATGGAGTCCATCTCCTCTTTCATGGAGTTGGTGGAATTGCGTCGGAGATGGTTGTGTTTACTCCTCCTGCCGGCCTGCAGGTGCCTCCAGGGCAGGCTTGTCTTACAGCCTCCCTCCTGCTGGTTTACATACCGTCTGCAAATCCCCCCAAAAGGAGAGAGCGGCTTCAAGGCAGAATGTTAAAAGTGAAACCTGAGCAGGAGCAGATCTGAGTGAGGAGGATGAAACAAATCGATTCTGAACTTTTTCGGTTTTTGTTTCCCGTCTTTACATCGGGTGCAGTTTGACATTCTCTTTTACAATTTTCAATTTGGACCCGCCATGGCGATCCCTATATTGGAGATCGCCGTGGCGACCACAGGGTCACATTTAGACACGTCCAACAATTCGTTTCTTCTGGATTTAATGAAACCAGATGTGAGCTGCTGTGATTGTCGTGGGGCGTCACAATGAAGCAGGGCTTCGCACCTCCAACCCACAGCCAGAAGGCCTGTGGACTCTCCTTTTCTCTGTTTGTGTTTCCTCCTGGGTCTCCGGGTTCCTCACACAGTCCACAAACAACACATTGGAGGCCCTAAATTGCCGGGTGAACGAGTGAATGAATGAATGAATGAATGAATGAATGAATGAAATATGGTGTCATATGGAGACGGTCATAGACGGGAATAAGGAGAGCAGGGCAACACCAGAATAGAGAGAGTCAGCTGTACTGATGGAGTACAGATAGAGTTCAAAGAGAGTACATATGGAGTACTGATGGAGTACTGACAGAGTACAAATGGACTACAAATTGAGTACAAATGGAGTTCTGATAGAGGACTGAGGGTGTACTGATGGAATACTGATGGGGTACTAATTTAGTACTGATAGAGTACATATGGATAACAAATGAAGTACATAGGGAGTACATATAGAGTACTTATGGAGTACAAATGGACGACAAATGAAGTACTATACAGATGGAGTACATATAGAGTACTTATAGAGTACAAACAGACAACAAATTGAGTACAAATGGAGTACTGATGGAGTTCTGATAGAGGTCTGATGGAGTACAAAAGGAGTACATATGGAGTACAAATGGAGTACTGATGGAGTACGTATGGAGTACAAACAGACTACACATTGAGTACAAATGGAGTACTGATAGAGCACTGATGGAGTACAAATGGAGTACTGATGGAGTTCTGATAAGGGGGCTGATGGAGTACTGATGAAGTACAAATGGAGCACTGATGGAGTAAATAGGGAGTACAAATGGAGTACTGAAGGAGTACAAATTGATTACATAGGGAGTACTGATGGAGTTCTTATAGAGTACAAACGTACTACACATTGAGTACAAATGGAGTACTGATGGAGTACATAGGGAGTACTGATGGAGTACTGATCGAGTATTGATGGAGTACTGATAGAGTACAAACGGAGTACTGATGGAGTACATAGGGAGAACAGATGGAGTACATAGGGAGGACTGATGGAGAGCAAACGAAATACATATGGAGTACTGATGGAGTACATAGGGAGTACATATAGAGTACTTATGGAGTACAAATGGACTACAAATGAAGTACTATACAGATGGAGTACATATAGAGTACTTATAGAGTACAAACAGACAACAAATTGAGTACAAATGGAGTACTGATGGAGTTCTGATAGAGGTCTGATGGAGTACAAAAGGAGTACATATGGAGTACAAATGGAGTACTGATGGAGTACGTATGGAGTACAAACAGACTACACATTGAGTACAAATGGAGTACTGATAGAGCACTGATGGAGTACAAATGGAGTACTGATGGAGTTCTGATAAGGGGGCTGATGGAGTACTGATGAAGTACAAATGGAGCACTGATGGAGTAAATAGGGAGTACAAATGGAGTACTGATGGAGTACTGAAGGAGTACAAATTGATTACATAGGGAGTACTGATGGAGTTCTTATAGAGTACAA
>NC_141300.1:13135000-13240000 GCF_037954325.1 Fistularia commersonii | reverse complement strand
TTTTTTTTCGGTGACAGACCCTCCCGGAGGAGAGGAGGACCGGCTCCTCCGGCCGTTATTCGTCTTCTCCCCTTCTAACGGTCCCCACCTTGGCCTCGCATCAAACTCACCCATTCACAAACACTTTAACTGAACCGGCAACCTTCTGAGCCCCGACTGTGAGGACATGTTGCTGCAGAAACCTGGCAGACCACCAACTTCCAGAGGCGTCCTCTGCTTTTGGAAATCACATGAAGGAAGGTCAACACACACCTCGGCGCGGACGTCTCTGCATCCTCTGCTCCCTCCCCTCCTGCCTTCCATTAAGCCCCGGACTGTGAGGAACAGCCGGTTGAAATCGTCCACTCCTCCCCTCACCGTGTCTTAAAAAGCCCTCTTCTTCACTCGCCCCGTCTTCCTCGCTCTTACCGGCTCTCCTCACCCCTTCCCCAACTTCCCTCCTCTTCCTCCTCCCATCCCGTCGGCTCTGTTTCGTCCCCCCCAACCCCTTTGTTGTTACAGCGACAAAGCAGTCCCATCTGTAATGTGAATTTATTTTGAGCCCAGGATTGTTTGTGATCTTTAGAAGCTGCATCTTTTCATTAGCATCAAATTATGCAAACACACATATATATGTATATATACATATATATGCGTGTGTGTTTGTGTGTGTGTGTGTGTGTGTGTGTGTGTGTGTATATATGATGTGTGAATGAGAGAGAAACAACTTGGATACCCAATTTTAAAAATAGCGGTGAGTAACCTTTATTTTATTGTGTCTAAACTGGTATTTGTTCATGCAGTCAGCAGAAGACTAAATGTTTTTGAGGGTTTTGGGAGGCAAAACCGTTCAATATCATCTGCCGAATAGGAGAATAATCTAAATAGAAAGGGACATTTGATCTGAAAGAAAATGTCAACAGCCATTATATTGACCTGGCAGACACAAAGGCCTTCTCAGCTCTCCAGCTTCCCAACACAGGACACTGAAAAAGGACACTATTCCAATTTTTTTTGCCCCAAAAATGAGAAATGAATAGCTTGTAACCAACCGTTATTTTAATCACCTATTCACGAATATTTGTGTACTTTCTATTACATGGATTTTTTTATTTATCGCTAGCTAGGAACAACATTGGAGTTTTTGTGGTGCAGGGGGGACACTTTTAGCCATTGCACTTTCCTGGAAGACCGCATGACTTCCAAAGCTCTGCTTGAAAGGTAAAGAAACTCTTCTTACTTCTTGTTGAAAATCTTGATTTCGTCCGGGGGAGCGGTTTGGGGTTGAGTGCTTTGCTCGGCAACATGTAGGAAGACAATACTTTTCAGGTGCATTGATTCAAACAGACATTGTAGGACAAAGGCAACAACATAAAGATAACTAAGATATCCGTTCTTGCTGTGTTTTAATTCTACGCTAAGAACTGTTAGCATGTCCAGGTTTGGCTGCTTTGGTGTTACAGTCCATGTGACTGCATGTCCCTTTTTTTTTTTTTTTTTTTTTTTTACACTGTTTATACAATTTTCTACTATTCATTATTGTTATGTTTTTCTTGTAACTCTGGCACAACAATTTCCTTCGGGAAAAATAAAGTTGTTCTTATTCTTATGAATGGACTTCTGAACCCTCACTGTTCCGTTTTTTTCCATTTATTCGTGGATGTGTTGCTATCTCATTAGCTTACCTTCTGTCTCTATGCATGAATGAGAGGGTGAATGGTTGTGCGCCTCTATCTTCTGTTACGGTCACAACACGGGCGTCAGATATGAGGAAAACTCCAGCCTTGCTTCTGGTGATGACGCTCTCACACTGGGGACGTTCCCTTTTTAAGTTTGAGCGAAGCCCTTGAAAGTTTGAAAGAGACCATGACCTTCGTAGCACCGTCATCTCTTCAGCTTTATCCTCGTGATGTGAGATCTTCTTCAAAGTCCGGGCGGGCCGTTGACCGTCTCCCAGGGAATTCATACCACAGCATACTGAACGGCTGCTCGTTGACCTTTTTGGAAGTGGGATGTTTGGTTTTTTTTTTTTCGCAAATGCAAGGCTTTTTGGCAAAGAGGTACCCCCCTACTTTGTTCAGATTGAACTCTTTAGTTGGAAGCTGCGAGTTTAACAAATCCACCCGGTCTTTCTCTAATTGTACTCTGAAGTTTGCCATTCATTTACGCAAACGTGAGCAGATCAACAAGGTTTGTGTACTTGAACGGCTGATTGTGCACCCTCTGGTCCGGCTGCTCGGGCACACAGCCTTCCCCCTCCCATCCATCTCCTGCCGCTTATCCTGCTCTCAGGGTCGCGGGGGATGCTGGAGCCTATCCCAGCTGCCGTCGGGCGAGAGGGGAGGTACAGCCTCGACTGGTAGCCAGTCAACATAGAGTCACTCATTCTGGGCAATTTTTTTTGGTGGAGAACCTGGAAGAAACTCACACAGACACGGGGACAACATGCACACTCCACACAGAAAGGACGTGATCGAACCGGAGCGGTGCAGCTAACCGTGCGCTCCTTTTCTTGTGTGCCCGACGTTCATTGTTCTGCTGGAGGTTTGCGGCAAGAAGATGGCCTTTTCTTTTGGACGCCGAACACGAGGCAGTGGCCGAAGCCCGTTGAACTGGCCGTCTATCAAAGCCACGGCTTTGACACCAACATTTGACCATGTTTACAACAATCTTGGGCAAAACCGGACGACACCAACATGTAGCATACCCTCTTTCAACAGTTCCAACAGTCCCTTAGTCTACATCCCAAAGTCCTGCCTCGCCCCTTTCAGAGGCCGCTCAGGGTGCCACGGTTTACTTTTACCGATTTGGCGTGATGTTTCTCTAGTTGTTCACCCTGGCTTGATTCTGTTCACTGCGTTGACGGCTCACTTGCAGTTCGGATGACTCCAGATGTATGTTTTAGTTGCTCGATGGGTGCGACATCTCAGGGTCTGCTTGAGCAGAACAAAGATATCAGCGGCCCAACTCTCATAAAGATATCGGGCGATGCCATTGAGTCATCCCTTTGCGGTTGTCCAAAATGACATGGGGTATCTTCTGCGTGGGGTATCTCCATGGGGTATCTCCTTCATCACCTCCTTTCAAAGCGCTATATATCGGGTGATATGTTGATGTATTGGATTCAGCCATTCACACACCTACGCAGGGCGCTAACCGGACCATCAGGAGGTCTGCTCTCAATAATGGTTGCAAGTTGTGTTAGCGGTTGCGTGCTAATTGTTTTGGGAATTACCATACCGTACTAGATGATGCTAATTCACGTGTAGCATTTGCATGCGGTATTGGCTCAAATGGTACTTCTGCTATGGGGATGAGAACATACCGTCTGCTCAGTGGCTCCTTCTCTAAGTGTCATTTATAAAGTTGTGGAGAACTGTGATGTTTGTCAGAGGTGTCTTGGCACAAATGCCGTACTTGTCAGAGTCAGCTTGCGACGCTGGAGGCGGTCGGAGTCGGTGCACTCGATACTGAAAGCCTTTATGCGGTACATCATGACCACCCAGTTGGTGCACTAAAAAGAGTTACCCGAACTCAAAGAGGCGAGGAGGGATTAGACGGGGACGGCAGATAGAGGGGTACAGATGGTAGAAGGGTTGGAGGTTGGGATGAAGGCCCGGTTGTCCTTGGTAGATTTAGAATCATAAGTAAATTACGGTCAAAATAATGAGAGTGCAACAGCTGTTGTCAAGCACGACGAATCAAATCTGCGTTAACAATAGGGGAGAATTTGATGAGGAGCAAACAGAGCATCTGAAGAATAATTTGGAATCATCAAGCAGAAAAAAACATTTTCCTCACATGGTCTGTGAGAGGAAACATTGATTTCATTAAGGACAGAATTAATTCAACACCCATTTGTCTTTGTCATCTGTGTCTATTAAGGGAGGCAGGTTTGACGGCTCACATGACATTTTTTAAGTTATTTTCTTGCGTCGTCGCCACCGTGTAGATAAATCTGTCCCCAGACGCTGAAGCTCCATTCGCCAACATTTTTCAGTAAGAAAGGCCTGTCGGCATCAGCGGAGATTGGAGGAAACAGGATGGACTTCTTCTGAACAGGCGAAAGCCCTGACCTGATCTGCTCCAACTGTAGGACCGTTAGAGACTCTTTTCAGATGATTCCTTGATGTGCTCGATTCAGAGGCAGCGGATATGAGGATACGGAGGCGTCTGGAGAGAATCGGGAAGCAGTTCATCGGGACGTCAGACGATAGATAAAGTCGGACTGAGATGGTTTGGAGGTGCTGGGGTCGGAACTGCTGGGCAGGAGGTCTGGAGGAAGCCAGAAGCTAGTGGTGTGAGAGAAGAGGATGCAGAGTTCGATGGGGGCAGATGATTGACTATGGCAGGGGTCAGGAATCTTTTTGACTGGGAGAGCCATAAAAGCCAAATATTTTAAAATATATTTCATCGGGAGCCATACAGTATTTTTAACGTATAATAAATGAAATATATCTTACTTTTGATGCGACCTCTGGTGCTGCATGGATTTGTTCCAAGTGCCGCTCTACATTTGATCGTTTCATCGATGCAATTTTATCATCGCATATCAGTCATGCCGCAGATCCAAATGCAAATTCCTCTGTCCACGCAGCCCGGAATGCACGGTAATTGTCGTCTTTTTTTTTTCTTTTCGCCATCTTTTCTTTTTCCAAGGGTTGAAGCGGAGAAACTAGTTGGCTACCTGATAAAATTGATTTCTTCACTTTTTACAACGGCCCAGACGTGCTCAGAAGCCATTGGCTCCCGACCTACGGGTGACTCGAGAAATTTATCTTCAAAACTAATTTCTGCTTACCTTAAAATGACAAAGTATTATGAAGAAATATCACAAGTATTTTAAAATCAGTTCCAAACTGATTCTTTTTTTTTCAACTCAAAATTGTCTGGGAGCCATATACTGTCACCGGAAGAGCCATATGTGGCTGGTGAGCCATAGGATCCCGACGGCTGAACTACGGTGACCCCTGAAGGGAGCAGAAGATTCAACTCCTCCAGAACAGTATCTTGGAGCAAAATGCTCCCCGAAGTTGTTCCTCACAGGGAGCAGAGCTGGAGGCTGCAGCTGAGGTAAAGCACCTTAACATGCATTATAAGAAAACTGCGAGAATTCACACTGAAAGTTCATCTGCATCGGGGCAAGGCAGCCTTTCAGACCCATTAAAACACGGAAAGCGGGCGACCGAAATACCCGACATTCCCGTTTTTACGATGTCGGCTCATCTTCTTCTCACTGGTCTGTCTCCGATGGAAGCGTCCATTTTTTTTCTCTCCAAGCGAACGGCCTCTTCCTTTTCGGTTTCCCGGCCTCAGCTCTCGTCGGCCTTCCGGTGGCGCTCTTGTTCCCGATCGATCTTTGAAAATAGTTCCCTCGGCTCCGAATCCCCCGAAACTCGTGGACGTAGATCTCCGTTCCTGGATGCCATCTGGATCATCTTTCACGGAGCCTCACTTCTGCTGTCTAAAACAGGAAACACCTCTATCTTCATCTCCGGCCTTCTTTACCCGGAAGGTTAATTTGTGCCGCGTGGACCCGGCACACTAATCAACACTCCCGCTAGCCGCCTGTGTGTCTCCGTTTCAGATGGTTAAGTGTCTTAAATGTCTGATTGGATTACAAGGATGAAGGATTGAGGTTGCTTCTCACGTTTTCAATTAATTTAAATATGTGCGAAGATACGGCCCGGCGGGGCTGTTCACCTCACCCGCCCATTAATAAGAAGAGGCGGGAGCGCAGGGAGGGTCGTTCGCCCTCCTGCCTCACAGCGAGGAGGTCCTGGGGAAGGGGAAGGAGGGTTCCTGGGTCCAGGTGGCATGTTATTAGAACGGTGGTTCTTAACCTGGGTTCGATCGAACTCCAGGGGTTCGGTGGGTCAGTCTCAGGGGTTCGGCGGAGGTCAAGACGCACATTGGTGATGACATCACTGGCCGCAGGTGATCACGCTACATAGCTTGGCCTATCCGTGCTGCAGGGATATTGGCGCGCTCAGTTGTAGTAACTTGTGACTGTCGTGATGGTACGTCATGTGATTTCTTTCTTAATATTTTAATCCCTTCATACTAATTATGTCGGGCAAAAAAAGGAAGCGGTCGGAAGAATACATACAATACGGATTCACATGTATGACGGAACGTGATTGGAATCGATGTCCTAACTGCATGATTTGCAAAGACAAGATGAGCAGTTCTAGTCCAGCACTGGCAAAACTAAGGGGAGGATTCCTTCAGCTGCATGGAGATGGGAACTACAAGAACATAGCGCTTGCTGAATTCAAGGTGAAGGGAGCCAGATTCGATGAAAAGGCTACTCTGCCTGTTCTTTGTACCCATCAACGAACCCATCCTCGATCCAATAAAGAAGGGTTCGGTGAATGCGCATGTAAAACAGGTGGGGTTCAGTACCTCCAACAAAGTTAAGAACCACTGTATTAGAAGGTAACTCGCGGTCCAAAAGCATGCAGGAAGTTCATTTAGATCCAGATACGCAGATACTCATCCAGGCTCTAGTCATCACTCGTCTGGACTACCGCAACCCCCTCCTTGCCGGTGCCCCGGCGGTGACCATCAGGCCTCTGGAGCTTATTCAGATAGCGGCAGCCCGCCTGGTGTTCAACCGTCCCAAATTCTCCCACACAACTCCCCTTCCTATGTCCCTTCACCGGCTCCCGGGAGCCGCCCGCATCAAGTTCAAGACCCTGGTGCTCGCCTACTGTGCGGTGAACGGGACGTCACCGTCTTATCTCCAGGATATGGTCAAGCCACATGTCCCTACCCGTCCCCTCTGATCCACCACCTCCGGGCGACCGTCCACCCTGTCACTCAGAGCCCCCGGCTGCCGATCGAACCGGTCTCGGCTCGTCTCGGTCTCGGCTCCTCAGTGGTGGAACGAACTCCCGGAAAAGGTCAGAACAGCGGGGTCGCCGCCCATCTCCCGCCGTGAGCTGAAAACGTACCTCTTCACCAAGCACTACCCTACTAATCACTCTTAGCCCCCCACAAAAAAAAACCCAAAACAAATGAAGAAATGAATGTACGTATGTATATGGTTTTGAGATGGCTATTTGGTAGAGTAGTGACTTCTGAATAATGACTACTGGTACTTTGGATCTTCGGTTGTTGAATTGCAATTTTTGTAGGTCGCTTTGGATAAAAGCGTCTGCTAAATGACTGTAATGTAATGTAATCCAGACATGTTAATGACAGGGTGAATGGATGTACTATTTCTAGAATGAATAGTTCTTTTTCTTTGTGCCCGTGGAGTTTCCCCAGTCATCCTTGTCGTGGCGAATTCTTGTAGAAGAATTCCTTTTCTTTGATCCGTGACTGAGAGAGTGAACGGTTGCAGGCCGATCATGTGTGCATGAGAGGGCGAACCCTTGTTTTTCTATCTGATATTTGAGAGAGTCAATAGTTGTCTTGATGATGTGTGAATGAGAGGGTGAATTGTGGTACTTTTTTTCGACGATGTGTGAATGAGAGTGGATGGTTGTATTTGTCTATATGAAGTCTGAATAAGTGAGTGAATGGATCTATAACAGGAGTGGGGAAACTACGGCCCGCGGGCCATGTCCGGCCCGTTGGTCTTTGTAATCCGGCCCGCCAAAGATTGGTTCATGATTGAATGATTGGATCAATGAATGTGGGAGCTCAAACAGGAGATTATTTCATTTTTTTGGAAATGATAACACATTAGCTTTGTGATTTAGCCTTTACTGTGGACATACTGACACACATAAATGAGCTGGACGTGAAACTACAAGGGAAAAACGTCAGAACCTTCGAAACCAAGCTGGTTTTATTTTCAAAGCAAACGTCAGACGGGTCTGACATGTACTATTAACAAATGCTGACCTGGGCCGTCTTTTAAATTTTAAAACTCACTGCGGCCCCTGAGCCAAAAAGTTTGCCCACCCCTGATTTCTGTATGGACGAGTGGTATAGAGCAGTGGTCCCCAACCCCCCGGCTCGCGGACCGCTACCGCTCAATGGATCAATTGGTTCTGGGCCGCCCAAGAAATAATCACTATAAAAAAAATCATTTATTTTGAAAAATTACCAGAACCTCTCGGTTACATCTTGGCCCAAAATGTAACCCACAAGCTAACAAAATGAGTAAAAAACAGACGTCAGATGGTAAGTTTCTTTTCGAAGGAGAAAAGTCTAGTGAAGAGACAGAAGAAGAGCCTACAACTTCCAAGAAAAAGAAAGATTTTAACAAACAATACCAGGAGTTCGACTTGACGTGCGGATTTATGGTAACAGGTGATTCCCACAGTCCGAGGCGCTCGGCATAATATGCGGTTACGAAGCAACGAAGCCTTCATTGTATTCATGTTATGTTGTTGGCACAATGTGATAAGGAAGACGCTTATAAAGTTGCATACGAGTACACGCCATGTAAATGATGCGTTATTTTCATTATGGGTTGTATTTCAATTTGGTTCGTCGTTGTTGGCAGTTGCCGAAAGAGGTGCATTGGGGAGAAAGTATGGGGTGTGATTGGTTCTGCCTGCCCTTGTTTTGTGGAGACTTGTTTTGAGGACGGACAGGTGAGAGGGCACGTCGGCTCCGGTTGTGACGGTCGTTCCTGACTGACCCGCAAGTGAGTACGAAATAAAATCTCTCCTGTCCTGCTGTAACGGTGTCCTTTTCACTGGAAGATTCTTTAGTTCTTTGCACTGTAACCCGAAACACTTGTTAGGGTTACATTATTATAGTCGCAATATAAACAATCTACATGTACCCCCCAAGGTCCACGGTGATAAAAAGGTTGGGAACCACTGGTATGGAGAATAAATGAATGATTGAATGAACTGCTGTTGACAACGTCCCTTAGCTGAGGTTGAGTTTTTTCACTATTTTGCTGCGATCTCCATCCAGGAAGATGGTAGTTGACTGGTAGAAAAAGTATTCGGGGTGTCCCGGTTCCCTCCGTCTGCAAGAAGATGTCCCTCACTGGGGTTGAATGTCGAATACTACAGCACCTTCTACAATACTACAAGGTTCTCGGCCATTTTGAGACTCTTCTTCAGCTCTGGAGAAGCACTCGAGACCAGAATCGTCTTCGACGGGAGAAACCGAGTCCATATCTGACTATGAGGTTTCGAAGTAGATGTTGATGCAGATGACTCCGCATCAGCTCATGTTTTATTCCGTGTTTTTACGATAATAAAGCAAATTGTAGAATGAAATGTAAAACAATTTTTGCTTTAAATAAATTACAATACATTTATGGAGAACTTTAAATCACCCTCAGCTCAACTAGCCGGGGGCGAAACATCCGGCTGGGACGTGACCCGTCCCGCATTCGCTTCCGTCTCCGCTCGTCCGTCTGGACGTCCGGCCGCTTCGTCGAGCGGCAGCTTTATATTTTTCCACACGACGTCTCGGCATGTGAAAGGGTGAATGGCGTCCGAGTGTTGATATAACTGGTAACCGTTTAGCATTATTAGCTGGAATGTCACAGCATTTAAAAAAAAAAAAAAAAAAAAAAAAATCACTTTCAATGAATTACCTAGTTTGAAATGTCATTATTATATAATCTACTTTTTTCGCTTTTGTTTTTTTAATTTAGAGAGAAATAATCGTGATCCCCCCGCTCCCCCCCCCGTGATCCCATCAATGATCTCCTAAATTAATGTAGAACATGGGAGATGAGATAAGGGGCTTTATTTAGATGAACGATGCGTCTTGGTTGAAGTTGCGCGGCTCACGTGGATTAGGTGGTGAATTTATTTTATTTATGGAGTTTGCAGATAGATAACCCGGGGGCGTAAAGAGGCCTCAAGTGCGAGGCATGAAGCAGCTGCTTTGGGTGTAACATGAATGGCGATAGATTTTATTGCACATGGCGATATTTTCAGAAGGATTTGTTTCCTCGCTTTGGATTCGTTTCAAGTCTGTGAAATCCATCTCGCCAACGTGGCGTTCCGTCCGGCGTCCGTCCGTCCCCCCCTCCCCCCCCCCCCACTCCCCTGCTGGGACAATCACAAGCAGGGCTCTCAGGAAAGGGTCGGGTTTGAAGTGAGGACTGGAAATTAGCTTTCGGAGGAGCAGACATGCCCGCGGAAACGCCTGCAGCGACGCTGAGCATTCCTGGAGTTTTTTTTTTTTTTCCCGCAAACACGAGATGGATGGTGACTATCAAAAGAGGTTTGGAACAACAACGCTAGAAGGACACTTCTCTATGGAGGCTCCATGCTCTCCATAGATCTGCGTGGGTTCCTCCGCCTTCTTACACAAACACGGGGAGACCCGACATTGTCTGGACTTCTGAATGAGAGGGGGTGAATGGATGAATGAAATGGTGAATGGCTTTGTGTCCATATGACCCCTGAATGAGAGGGTGAACGGTTTAATGACTACATGTGAATTGGAGGATTAAAGTTTTATGATTGTATATGAAATGGGAATAAGAGGGTGAATGTTTGCATGATTATTTATGTGAACTGGAGGATGAATGGTTTTAGTGTCTATATGACGAATGAATGAGAGGCTGAATGTTTGTATGATTGTGAATTTATGGGAATTGGAGGATTAATGGTTTATGACTGTATATGAAATGTGAATGAGAGGGTGAATGTTTGTATGTCTAAATGAGAGAATGAATGTTTTATGCCTATATGACATGGAAATGAAAGGGTGACGGTGTTTACATCTATATGATGTGAATGTTTGTATGATTATTATTAATGTGAATTGGAGGATTAATATTTTTACTTTCTCTATGACGAGTGACTGAGAGGGTTAATGATTGTATGATTATTTATGTGAATTAGAATATTAATGTTTTACGACTCAATATGAAATGTGAATGAGAGGGTGAATGTTTGTATGACTCAATGAGAGAATGAATGTTTTATGCCTGCATGACATGTAAATGAAAGGGTGAAGGTTTTTACATCTATATGATGTGAATGAGAGGGTTAATGTTTGTATGACTGTGTGAACTGGAGGATTAGTGGTTTCAGTGTCTATGTGACGAATGAATGAGAGGGTGAATGTTTGTAAAATTATTTATGTGTATTAAGAAGATTTACGGACTTAGTGAGAGGACATGAAATTAGTCCGTGTGAGAGAGGAGGTTACAGAGAATAGGGTTAGATGGAGGAAGTTGATTGGCTGTGGCGACCCTTGAAGATGTTTTCATGTAACTATACGATGTGTGAATGACAGAGTGAATTGTTGTCTCCATACGAAATATGAATGGTTGAATGCGTCTCTGTGAAGCCCTGCGATCGTCTGTGTGAACCCCACCCTCTTGCTCAATAACAGCTAATATAGTGCAGCAACGGATGAATGAAGGAATGAACAACAACAACGATGATAATAATAATAATAATGATAATAATAATAGGGGTGGCACGGTGATGCAGTGGTTAGCGCTTCGTCCTCACAGCACAAAGGACCCTGATTTGATCCCAGCCAGGGGACTCTTCCTCTGGGTTCCCAGGCTTCTTCCCACTTTCCAAAAACATGCAGCAGGTTCATTGGAAAAATTTGGGAAAATTGCCCCGAATGGATGGTTGCGGTCAATAATTATGACCCCGCCTCTCGCCCGATGACAGCTGGGACAGGCTCAAGAATCCCCCGCGACCCTGAGCGCAGGATGAGCGGCAGAAGACGGGTGGATGAATAATGATAATAATAATAATAATAATGATAGGGTCTCAAAGTGGTGAAAAGGTTGTCATCCTCCGTAGGTTCTGCTCCAAATCGTCCGGAGGTGTGAATGAGTGTGTGGCGGAGAGGTGACGGGTCCACGGTTCACCCTGACTCTCAACCGGACCCATCGCCTGAGTGACCTTCTGCTCCAAATACACAGCGAAGATAATAAAGTCGGACCGGTTTCACTTTACAATAACGCACAAGCAGCGACGTGCAGCTCTAAATGACCAACCAATGAACCGATGAGTCAGGCATTTGTCAATAGCTGCTGTGTAGTGAGAAGTCATTGATCTACCTACCTGAAGCACCACAGGCAACATATTTATTGATATTTAAGGATTAGTTAAACATGACTCTGCCATTTTCTATAATCCACTCCTCCGAGGAAGTACTAGATAGATAGATAGATGTAAGGTAGTAAAGGTAGAGCTGGCATTACCTCATAAATAGAGTTGTATTAACATAAATCAAATTATATATACACAACTGTCTCCGAAAATTAGAATGTTGTGATAAAGTTCTTTATCTTCTGTAATGCAATTAAAAAAACAAAAAAAAAAAGATGCTTTTTCATGATATTCTAATATTTTGAGATAGGATTTTTGAGGTTTCTTAAGGCTTGCAATATTTCAGTTGATTTGTAATGAATCCAGAATGTATGAGATTTTTGTTTTTGTAATTGCATTACAGAAGATTAGGAACTTTATTACAATACTCTAATTTTCTGAGACAGTCCTGTATATAGATGCATATATAAATTGATATAAATGATTTCATTAAGATGATTACGCTTAAACAAATCCTCTGAAAACTGCATCCACAAAGAGTTTATCTACATATTTATGAAACATTACAAAACTATATGCCTGTAATTTAATGATAATGATAATAAATATCCGTGTAAAGCGCTCGGCGTTAAAGTGCTGTTCAAATGAGAGGAGACGAGAGATTAGTCTCATTGGAATTTACCTTCGCCGATCCAATTATTTCCAAATACTTTAATTAAATACAAACCATCTCTGGTAGTTACATTTCATTTCAGGCGGTCGCCGTCAATAATGCAATATGAATATTAATGTGCGTGTGTTTGTGTGTGTGTGAATGTACGAGAGCTGAAGGCTCAGACAGAATTCGCTGGTCCCGCTAATATGTCAAGCGGGGGATGACGAACACATTAATGAGGAAAAGTTCATAATTTCATCCGAAAACATTAATCAGAGCTCTACAGAAAAAGATTATTGCAGTAGATTTAGTCATCGTGGAGAATGAATGAATGAATGAACGAATGAACGAATGTGAGACCTCCTGCTATGGATCTTCTTGGAATCGTTCGGACACGATTCCCTGGTCCAGTTTGTCTCTGGGATCGTCGTGGAAGCAGCGCGGGGTTCGGAGATGTGACATGAACGTGGAGCGGAGATGCCAAGCCGGGTGCGAACGTGTGAATCCCCCACAAACGCTGTTGGACCTGTAGATAATAAGGGATGTTGAGGGAAAGCCGGGGTTCGGTGAGGTTCCTTCATCCATCCGTTCGCTAATTCGTCATCTAACCCGCTTGATGTAAACTAGGGTCACCCTGGATTGATCGCAGAGCCACATAAAGATCGACGGCAGAACTTCGGCTAACGGATTTAATTTGTTCTTTGACTCTTCGCGAACACGATCAATGTTTCTTGTTGAAATCAGTAGAAACCTGACAAATTCTGTCCTCCAGCACCAACAACTCACTGCACTCTTTGAAACATTTTTGTTCTATGGGTTTGTTTGAAGCAAAAATACTGAAAGGAATTTAAGATAATCCGAATTATTGCTCTGTTTCTGCAATTTTGGTTTTTTTTTTCCTCTTCTTGCCAGCACTCGTACTCGTGTCCTTCACTAAATCGGCAAAGTGAAGCCGTCTCCAGCTAGCTCTCTGTTATTCATCCAAACTAAAAATCACTTTTCTACATCTTTGTCGATGTAGTCGCACCTTTAGCCACACAGGTCGTCATTAGCACATCTTTATTTTTCAGGATCGTACAGCTGTTTGACTCGGCCGCGTCGTCGTGCTCGGCGAGGTCTCGAACACCAACTCTAATTCTCTCGTTCTTCATCTTCCCAGGTGTTACCCCCCAACGCACACACACACACACACACACACACTGATTAGAAATGAAAAATAATTAATGTGAAGGTTCCTCCCTGGAGGGGAGAGGGTGTGACAGGAGGAGTGAACGGGAAGGAGATATCTTTAGCTTTTGTGAGAGTCTTCTTCTTCTTCGATATCACCTGGAGATTTAAAACCTGAGAAGACCTGCCGAGTACGAAGCCGCCGGTTCGAATCTTTGAAACATTCGTACGTTTTGCCAGATTTGCGAAGATCCAGCTGAGATATGCCGAGAGGATGGAGGAGGTGACTTTGGAAGCTGTTATCAGACACAAATAGCACAGGTTGAGATGGATTTATATATTTAGTCTGGTGTTTTCGCCTTTTTTCGGCAGTTGTACAATTCTTTCCAGCTCACAGCGTCAGCGACGCAAAAACCGTAGTCTCAAAGAGAAAGAAACGCTAGAGAAACCTGAAAATATTTATAAATAAATTCTGTAATACCTTGACTTAGGAATGTATTCTGTAATACCTTGACTTTTAATTTGAGTTTGTTACTGGCTCCTGTTTTAAATTCAATTTCCCCATTAGAATTGAGGGGAATTGAAATGCAATAAAACAATAATAATACAGAATAAAAGACAATGTAAAGAAAAGAAGCGGTCATTTTAAGTGTATTTATGCTGAAGTTTGGGAGTTTTTCACTGGTGCTCTTTGCTAAAATTACCGGCTCCACACTTAATGCTACCACGCTCTGCTTATATAACCTGCACATTTTGCTCCGCTTTATGTCTAAACTTTGTTTACGGACGTCATCAAACCGTCCCCGACCGGCTTCGAGCGCCTCTTCCGCAATGGTCCGTCAACGTTCCCGCCGTCCGCCGCACCAAATCCCTGCAAATGCCTCCCGCCTTCTCACAGACGATGCTCTCCATTACCGAATCGCACCGACGACGACGACTTTGCTGATGTTTTTTGTACGATTTTTTTTTCTCTGAGCCAGCTAGTGGCGGCGGCAGCGTGTCCACTTTGCAGACAGCGGCGGCCACGTGGGTGTCAAACGCTCATCCAGCTCGCCGCTAACTCGGATCCGGGCGCCGATCACAAAGCAAAACATCCGCCGTACGTCAAGGATCCGCTGTAAATATTTTGTGTTTTTTTTTACTGAAGATCATTTGGACCTGGTCACTCAGAAGATAAACAACTTTCCCCGTCTTTCAAATGTGCGAAACATGCTGTTCCCCTGAAGGGGTGATCACACACACACATACACACACCGCTACATAACGCCATTGTCTCACACACACATGCACTGCAACACTATTTTCTATACACATAAGTGTGTGAATTTTTGCAGAAGTCCTGTTTGTGCGAAGTGAGCGAGCATGAAGAAGTGGTGGAACAAGAATAGACAGACTTCTCCTCCGCGAGCTGCCGAGAAGGAGTTATTTCAGAATGTGAATGGGAGGTGTAAAGTGGGCACACGTGAAAACGCTGTGAGCTTCACCGGAGGAAGCCAGGCATGTTGGAGAACATTTGGTGTGTAGCACACCCTGGAGAGCATCGCTTCAGCTTCTTCTTCTTCTTCTGCTTGGAGCTGCTCCCTTTGAGGGTGTCCATCTGACCCTCTCCTCTCACACCGGCTGACCTCCTCCAAGACCAGCATCCTTCTCCAACCCCTCCTCGGTCCACCCGTCTTCTTCTGGGTGCACGATGTCCACGTTGGACTGACTGACTGAATGAACGGCATGAATTCCAATGACGTCACGTCGACGATCCGCTTCTCAGCGTGGTTTATGTCCTCACAACTTATCATGAAGTTCAGGTCACGCGTGGAAACGCGGCCCTCCGAAAGGCTGCTGGGTTCTGAAGGTTCCCTCTCAGACCCCGAAGCCGGATTGGATTGGAGTTGTTCTCGATCTCAAAGTGTCGGCGGTCGTGATTTTTTTTTTAACGGAAGCGTGCGAGAGACGACGGAGAAGCTATTAGCCCCTTGCGCAACAGCAAAACGGGAGCGGCGTGGAGGTGAGAGGGAGAGAGGCCGGCCAACGAGACGAGAAGGCGAGGCAGGAAGTGATGACAGGTTATTTTTCACCCTCCTCTCTCCGGACGCTCCGTGTTATTTCTCCTTCTCGTCGGACACGTGGCAGATCCAATCTGGGGCTGCTTCAGACGGCCCTCCTGGAGCCCCGTAACCAAATGAAAAACCTTTATTACATGCAGCTTACACAGAACACACACACACACCCAACAACACACACACACACACACCAAATTGACTCTTCTACTGACTACAGTTGGAAAGCAACATGAATTTTCACATCTTCTCATGTCAAAACGCCTAATTTCTCACAAATTTACGATCCTTGTTTTTGTCTGATTAAGTGTGTTCACCGCTTGGTGCATCAGTTGCTTTCACACAGAAAAAGTTCTAGGGAGTGTCGTGTCGAGCTCCAATTCGGTTGCAGGAAGCAGTCTCACCTTCCCAACCCCCCTGAGGAACCTTCTAGCTTAGCATTCCCACAGGCGGTGTGGGATCGAGGTATGGACCGGCGTGACGCGCGCCTTCGGCTCTGCACTTAAAAACAATCCACCGTGGAGGTGGAAACTGCCACAGCGTTCATGGAATAATAACATGAACATCTGAGACGGTTGAAGTGTTTTTATCTTCTCCCTGCGCTACTTAACCGGGTGAAGAAACCCGTTAGCCGTCAGCTAACTACGCTCTTATTGTGGTCCAAAATGTAGATAGCGTAGCAGAACAGAAGAACTTTTTGTCAGGGACATTTCTCAAAGGTTCTGTCCAGAAAATCTCCAGAGAAACTGGAGACCGGCGACCGGAATCTCTTGGAAAAATGGTGTTCTGCAGTTTGTGAGAAGTCTCTGGTAATGGCTGTGGCTTCAGAGTTCCGCCGATCACCCACATCAAGGGTTCCTGTGGAGCCTCGGAGTTGGAACTAAGATGGTTCTAGGATCCATTATCTCACGGTCTCATGATCTCCCACTGATGGACACCGAAGTCCACTTTCCAACCTGTAGATTGAGTTTCGTCCGCATGCTTTAAACGGGTACGAAGATGCTGACTAGAAATCGGGAGCCACTGAGCAATAAGAGAAACTCCAACATGAAGAATCGCGTTCTTTATTTGCAGGTTCGCCGATGTGATTCTCAACTTCGTCCACGTGCGACGGGGGAGTCTTTCTCCGCCACTTTGTCCCGAAATCTTTTATTCGCACCTGCAGGCTCGCCGTTTTGCCATTTATAAACACAGATCTCGGACGTTTTTTGCGGAGCTATACTTTGACCATCTGGGCTTGTGGGGTGTTTATTTCACAGCTTGTTAGGAGACATCGGATGGCTACGGGAAGCGATGTAAATATTGATATGCTATGCTAAGAGAGACGGCATTTTAAAAGCTCACTCTTTTCCTCCATAGACGAGTATTGTTCATGGAAATGCACGCTCCGGGTTTCCGCGTACAGTCATTTTGCGCTCGTGAAGGACGAAGATGAGTGGGGGAAAAAAGAAAGAGGCGCCGAGGGGTGGGCGATGACAGCCCGTCACACAGGTGTGAGAGAAGATAGTCAAGCCTTCACTACGATCTCCGGGTTATTTCAGTCTGTCGCCGTAACATGCCGGGGACCAGAGGGCACCCGGGGAATTGTGGGAAACGGAGTTGTTACAGGCGCAGCAGGTGTGAATGATGGAGAAGGAGGTCAGCAGCGGGACCGGACTCCCCCCCCCTGCCCCCCCGTGACACTTTGTTCACTCTTAAAATGACATCCATTTGTGCCCTGAGCTATCACTTGTGTTATTCCCTCTACAGTAAAAAAGTGTGATATTCAATCATTCGTTCTTTTTTTTTTTTTTAACCCGCTCGTCAAAAACGGTACCATTCACTCCCCCATCGACGCGCCAAATCGAGAAATTCATTCGTAATCCACCCTCTCGTTCACGTCGCACGGAGACGAAACAACACTCGCGGCCGTCCTCCAAAACGGCACCAGCTGGATCCGGAGATGCAGATGTGTCGGGGATACAAAACGGGGAAAAGTAAGAAGTCTCCGGCGCGTTTGTGTTGGTTTCCCCGCCGCACATCCCATTTAGGTCAGTCTAGACTTCAGTCTAAACATAGAAAGAAAACACATGCACTCAACAAACAGTCTCAGACACTAAGTACGGCTCCTCCTGAGTGCGGGTGTTTGTCGTGACGAGATGGACGTCATGTAATATTCAGCGAAGGTTTCCAAGAGAGTTTTGTTTCTTGTTTCTGCTGAGTGCTCTTATAGCTGTGAAAAAGGAGCACGGCTCCGGCATAAAAAAAAATGAAAAAACCAAATAAATAAACCCATCATTTATTCAGCAGTGCGGTTTGTGCGGTGAACGCGACGGGCATACATGGGCGCCGCGCACCGGCTAGCAAAGCAACTCTCAAATATTATATCTGTTAAAAGTAGTCTACGGGATGTGGAAATTGATTAATATTACAACATTCATTTTTAGGGCGCTTTCCATAAAAATGCCACCGGAAACAAGAGGTAACAGTCGGACTCGATGACAGAAGATCAATCGATAGAAAATCGATCATTAGATGCATTGTTACATAATTACATTCATTCAGTTACAATCATTTCATAATTACGAAACCTAACCATATATATGTACTAGTAAATAAACAAGTGCATACGTTACATATATTTTTACATACCTTTAACTTTATTTTTATTTATTTATTTAGATCTTAAATACGATTTTTATTAAATTTTTTATTATTTGCTATTTTATTCTTTATATCAAGTTCTATTTTGATTCTTCCCCACTTGACTCTGTAGCAACGAAAAACAATTTCCCCTCGGGAGATCAATAAAGTGTTCTGATTCTGATTCATTGCCAGAACCTGGTGTGACTGTCAGAGCGAAAGGTTCCAGGTATCCACATGAAATGTGCGTGACAGAGTGACTGGTTGGTAAGCGTGTGCAGGATAAGTCACATGGAGGAGGACTGTGGGATGTTTCCCAGTATACCTGCCAGGGTTTTGGTCGGGTCTCGGTTACGGTGGCTTGTTGATGGCCAGGAGTTTGATCTAAGAGGGTTGTTATGCTAATGCTAATAGGGGTTATGCTAATGGGGGTGTTGTTCATTGGGGACAAAGGAGCAACTTTTGTGGGATTGGACTGGATTGGAAAAGCCAGATAAAGGACTGAAACCTGGCGGATCTTATGAACTGAGGCTCGGGTGGAATATACCGGGATCTGGTTCTGGTGCTGGATCTTTCCTGGTTGTTTGGAGGGTGCAGATGGTCCCGGTCTGTGTGTGCAAACCAGTCTTGGTATTAATCCCAGTACAGGGTTATAGGTCTGTGAAAGGTTGTGCCGGAGGGCCTCGCCTCTGTCCAGAGATGTTTTTGACTCCTATCTCCAACCATCTGTCTTCTCTGGCCAGAAACCAGACATTGCTGTCTTCGAATGAATGAATGAATGAATGAATGAATGAATGAATGTCCGATACATCAGTGTATATCGAGGGGCAAAAAAGTGCTGTTTCTTTGTTTCCCCTCCTGCATTTTCTCTGAAACGGAAACTGAAGCAAACGATCATAAATTAACTCAACTGAAGTTGGTGTGCGAGAAGAAGACGGGTCAGATGGAGGCAGCAGATGATCCTCCGTTGGGGGACCCCTGAATGGGAGCGTCCCTCAGGAGAAGAGAAAGAGGACCCCCAGATGTATGTTTACATCTCCACATTGTCTTCTTAGTCACATTCAACAGATTAAAAGTAGTCAAACGATATTCAGCGAATGATGATGAATGGATTCAGCCAAGTTCTCGCCAGCTGCGTTTCGGACGTGGAGTAAGAGGTTGAACACGAAGAGCCAGTCGTTGGACCACCTTCTAACCACATTGTTGTTTCCCGTATACAAATCATACCCTATCGGCTAGAAGCGCCGCCGTATCGTCCTCCCAGCCTGTATCCACACCGCCGGCTTACCTGCCTCTTAAGGAGCCGTCCTTCGGCGCGGTTCATCAATTTTTCACCCCAAACACCCCTTTGAATTAATGAAGGGATGGAGCGTTTGAGCCTTGCGGCTGGCACCGGTTATATGTGTCTTCAAATCAACCCAGAGATTTTTTTTCTTTTTTTTTTTTCTTGCTCCGTGATTTAATGAAAATCCAACTTGTCGTGTCATTACAAGACACAGACTGTGTTATTTCCATCTTGAGTCTTTTAAGGACGCCCTAATCGCGGAGCATCCTGGCAATTTGTGAATGTGTGATGCCTTCTCGCCTTGAAGATGTTCCTCCGCTCATCCCGGAGGTTTTTCAGTTCTCACAGACTGCGGGGAGTTTCTGGTTAGTATCTTTTGAGGTTGGGCGTCGGTGCAAGTCAAGGTTTGTTACGTTAATAGAGGAGTTGTTTTGCAGTCATTGGTTGTTATGCTAATGTGAGTGTCCTTGGGGAATGAAGGTGAAGTTTCCAGGGACTCACCTGAGTTGGAATCAGAGCGGATAATTGTAAGGCTAACGTTTAGAAAGGATCCTGTTAGCTCGGGGGGGTTAGTCTTCAGGGTCCGGTTCAGCTCGCTGACCTCTCGAGGTGGTTTGCAGGGAGCAGATGGACCTGCTAACGGCTAACACGTTAACACAGCGATCACTTCAACCTGCAAAACAGCTCAGTCACTGACATGAGCTGCCCTTTCAACTTAGGGCTCATTTATGCTAATCGCTAGATAGCCATCTGGGCGGAGCCTTCTGTTCATCCTCTGCATTCATGTCCTGTGTAATTCTGTACATTTTCAGGGTGTTTGTGGGAGTTGGTGCAACAAATGAGTCCTGAGGAGGCAGTGCCGTGCAGCAAGCGCAAGTGCCACCGTCGAATGGAGCAGAGAAGACGACGGCGACACGGAATTCTCCATCCATTTGCTGCCATGGGTTCAACGGGCGCACAGGTCAGCAGATCATCCTCGTTTCGCGTCTCTTTCTGTGGTCCGAAAGGGAACGGAGAACTCGGAATTTGGAACTCGGAAGTGAATTCTGCACCGCCCTCTGGTGGATGTCTTGCTTGACAACTTAAAGCGTGCAGGGGAAGTGCAGCATGTGGGAGGTCATGCTTGACAACGTGATGTATAGATGTATCTGCTTATGACCATAACGTGAGCATACATGAGCCTTTAGACCAGGCGGGTCAAACTCAAATACACAGAGGGCCAAAATTCAAAACTGGGACAAAGTCTGGGCCAACATTGGTATTTATTGAAAAAAATCTTCCTCCAGATATAACCATGAACCTTTTCATGTGGACCCAAACAAGTTTTGCTTAAAAACTAAATATAGAACAAGCATAGCTTAATACTATACAATATATAACTTAACATTGCACACATGCAAAATCCTGTTTTCTGCCTAAGTAGCAGGGTGCCAGTATTAGCATAAGGTCGCTATGACTACTGTACACAGAGGAGAAGGCGTTTATGGGTCCCGTTGTGATTCTTTTGCGAAAACACCAGGAGAAAATTCTGGGATTTGTAGAATTAGCGGTACAGCGCTAATAGTCATTTGGTAAGGCTTTAAGGGCCAAATATAAATACAGTGCGGGCCAAATTTGGCCTCTGGGCCGAAGTTTGACACCTATGCTTTTGACCAATGGCCAAGCCCGGCAGTTGTACACCTATGATTCCCTACGGTGCAGCAGAACTCAAGGACCTCTGCAATGAGCCGAGGAACATCTTCAAGCAGAACTAATTCCATTTGACACATCAACATCATAGTGTAGGTTGGAACAAGACTTCGGACACCAGAACAGGCCAGTGAATAAGCTAGCATGTACATTTTCTGTAGAACAGAAATAAGCACATGTCTTTCACCCTCTGTTCGTACTTTGCACGTCAACACTTTCCATTTATAGGGTCGTATGACCTCTATCCCTTCATCCCGACCAGTTACACAACACCCCTCACGGTGCGCAACTGTGCAGAATATAATGGAATAATAACAGTAGAACAGCAAGTAAATCGCCCCATTTTACAAACCCTAATGCCAGTTTGTTAGTAAAACCCGGCAGTTCATCTTCACCGTGAATAATTTGCACCCTTCCGATGCGACTCTCATTGTGAAAGGCGTTCAAGACGCAAGGTCGCAGAAATAACCGGCCGCTCTTCGGAGGGAATGGCGCCGAAAAGCAGTCGGCGCATAGGCGGACATTTTACGTAGGACGGGACAACCTTGGCGAACGCGAGGCTGCCGTGGCCGGCAAACATCAAACACACTAATGTCCTGTCAACAGGACATAATCAGGTTTAGAAAATGAGATTACAGGCTGACTTTACATATCTGATTTGATTATTTCAACAGAAGCGCTAGATGCAGCGACAGACAATAAATCAGCTGAGGGCAGCCCTTCTTCAGAAATACACCTATAAATAACCAGTGTGTGCATTAATTACTTGCATGGCAGGGACAACTGTATATTACAGCAGATTTGTGTCTGCCTGCTGCATCAGAATATTAAGATGTTGACATGGGAACCGAAAAAAGTCACATAACTACATGATGTTTTTCCAGGGATTAGCAACTCCAGTGAAAATTTAGCATCTGCAGCTTTTAAGGCAAGGCACATTTGCAGGGACTCCATGTTGATATTCAAGCGCGTCTTTTGCATTTTTTTTATTGTTATTATTATTTGTTTTCGCTTTTAATGATTTATTTTGGTTACTTTGGGCCCCAGTTATCATCCAGATGACTAGACACTAATTTCCAAAATGCATTTCTTCCGTATCAAAAGTCCAACTTCTTGACAAGTCAAATGTTATCTAGATTTGTTTTGGCTGCTTTGGAGGATATATATATATATATATATATATATATATATATATATAAAATAAAAATCACATAAACCATAACCCCCCCCACGTTCCCTTATGCAGACTATTCCTCTCCCGGTATCCTGCCATCTTCTCTTCATATCATCAAGTTTTAGCAAGAATATTGCACTTTCTCCTAACAATGACCATTTATCACCTGAGATCATCAATAAGCTTATTAGCCTCCTCAGCTAAAGTGTCTAATTCCATCGGCTCATGTTTTACACCCCCACCCCCATAGTCATTTGGCCTCACCGTTCAAACTCCCTTTGGAATTAAAATATGCAAAACCCCTCATTTGAATACAGCTGTCAGCAGCATATCCGCACCTGATGTCATTTGCAGGATTATTCTTTGTAGTCGGGCCCGAAAACACACCGTGAGCAGGAAGTGAACATGTAATTTAGCGTGTTCACTTCTGCGAGCTGTGTGATTATATATATATATATATATATATATACATATATAAAATAATTCATTAATTATACAACCCATGGGAGCTGGAGCCTATCCAGCTGTCACTGGGAGCGCTGGAGTTCACCCTCCATCACAGGACTCCATGGAGAACCAGACATTTCACCCTCTCAAGCAGGTTGGAATGGGTGGAGAAAAGTTTCAGGGCTACCAGAATGAAAAGAAAGGTTGACAAGACAGAGGTCAGAGCAGCGATGCTGTATGCTCTAGGAACAGCGACAATGACGAAAAGATGGGAAGATGAAGATGTTGAGGTTTTGTTGCACAGATGTTGAGGACGGCACATGTTAGATGTTTTGGAGAGAAGGTCAGAGAAGCCAGACTGGGATGGTTGGGAGGGATAGGGAATATATTGGTGGGCGGATGCTGGAATTCGAGCTGCCAGGCAGGAGGACTAGAGGAAGACCAAAGAGAAGATTTATGGACGTACTGAAAGAGGAGGATACGGAGAATAGCGTTAGATGGAGGAGGTTGATTCGCCGTGGCGACCCCTGAAGGGAAAAGCCGAAAGGAAAAGCAGATTCAACCGTCGTATAGAGACAGGCAACAGCTACAGCTTGCCTGTCCGACATCTCAGATTGGATGGTAACTAACCACCTGAAGCTCAACCTAGACAAGACGGAGCTGCTCTTTCTCCTGGGGAAAGGTTGTCCACATAGAGACCTGGCCATCACCATCGACAACGCGGTGGTAAAGCCAACCACAACTGCGAGAAACCTGGGTGTGGTCCTTGACAACCAACTGCCGTTCTCGGCGAACGTCGCGGCGGTCGCACGTTCCCGCAGATTCCTTCTTCCCAACATCACGATTCGCAGATTCCTCACGGAGGCAGATACTCATCCAGGCCCTAGTCATGTCTCGTCATGACTACCGCAACTCCCTCCTTGCCGGTGTCCAGGTGGTGACCATCAGGCCTCTGGAGCTTATTCAGATAGCGGCAGCCCGCCTGGTGTTCAACCGTTCCAAAATCTCCCACACAACTCCCCTTCTTATGTCCCTTCACCGGCTCCCGGTAGCCGCCTGACTCAAGTTCAAGACCCTGGTGTTCGTCTACCGGGCGGTGAACGGGACGGCCCCGTCTTATCTCCAGGATATGGTCGAGCCACATGTCCCTACCCGTCCCCTCTGATCCGCCACCTCCGGGCGATTGTCCACCCCATCACTCAGAGCCCCCGGCCGCCGATCGAACCGGTCTCGGCTCCTCAGTGGTGGAACGAACTCCCGGAAAAGGTCAGAACAGCGGGGTCGCTGCTCATCTTCCGCCGTGAGCTGAAAACGTACCTCTTCACTAAGCACTACCCCACTAATCACACTTAGCCCCACCGCAAAAAAAACAAATGAAGAAATGAATGTATGTATGTAAATGGTTTTGAGATGGCTATTTGGTAGAGTAGTGACTTCTGAATAACGACTACTGGTACTTTGGATCTTCGGCTGTTGAATTGCAATTTTTGTAGGTCGCTTTGGATAAAAGCGTCTGCTAAATGACTGTAATGTAATGTAATGTAATGTAACTCACCCTCTCATTCCCCTGTCTTGACACAGAGAAGTTCCCCGTTGGAATCCAACCAGGGACCTTCTAGTTGTGAAATGGAAGTGATCTGATTATTTAATCACAAAAACAAGTGATGAATTAAAAACGTATACATTCATATATATCCTATATGATACATGGCATCGCTGCCAAACCCTGAAATTTAAGGGACCTTGATTAGTCAACTGCAGTTTCTCATGTATTGAATAAATCTCCCGGCTCAAGGGTGCCGGTGTGCGTGGATGAGCGGCGCGTGGGCGAAAATAAAAAAGCAACATAAACAAGTTGCCGGGTTTGTGGTGAAAAATGTGAGAAGCTGGTAAAAGGAGGGCTCGGGAGACGCACGCTGACTTATGCAGGAGGTTTATTTCACTCCAGGCATCGAGGAGACCAGGTGATGGACAGGACGGACATCAAACTTTTAAATATGCCACACCAAATCTATCCAGCGCACATCAAGCAGACCAATTTACCCCCCCCCCCCCCCCCCACACACACACACACATACTCCGCCAGGCTCGTCCCACGTCAGTAAGTTAAGATCTTATCGGATACTCAAAGATTAATTTTGCTCCACGTTGTTTTGTTGTGACGCTCTGACCTTTGCTGCTGCCGGGGATGAACTTTTTAACAAAGACAGAAATGCTGCCTCCGTGCATGTCCATACACCTGCCGTCTGCGGGAACATCTGACTCCGGAGGCAGCCGCTGCGAAAACCAGAGGTATTTAAGGAAGATGTATGATTTAATGTTCAATTTTGATCCCGATCTCTATATGATGTGTGAATGAAGCAGCGAATGGTTGTAGGTCCCTCGTTCATTCACCTGTCCGGACAATGAACCGTAGTTTTCAATGATAAAAAGAATTTCATCCTTTCATCCTATCTTTTACTCTGATTCAGCGACAAACTGTATGCGTTTGGACTTGCGGGAGGAACATGGACACTCCACGCATTAAGTGTGGGAATCCAACCAGCAATCTTCTCGCCGTGAGGCCGAAGCGCTAATCGCTGCACCGCATGTTATTATTGTATGATGTAAACAATCCCGAGGATGGACCTGCTAGGAGACCCATTTTGGAGGACTCGCTTGAGTAACCCTTGTGTCGCGGCAGTGAGTCAGCGGCGGATGCAGACGATGTTCTTAAGAGCGAACCGCCGAATACAAGCTTTGTCTTTTGCTCGGTAACGAGGATCCTTGGATGTCTGAACAGGTCGGACAGGACGTACACCCAAGTTCTGTAAAGTTTGTTCCCTGCGTGGCTTTATTTGGCCGAAAGCTTAGCTTACTTGAGTTCAAGGATGACGCTGCGCCGGAATTATGGAGCTTTGAAAGAGATCATTCATCACTTGTAGCCTCACAAAACAGTTTCATCCTCATTGATGAGGTGCGGTGGTCCGTGATTGACAGCTATATTGGTGCATGTAAACCGGAGTCCGGCCACATTTGCTAGCCGGCTCCATCCGGGGCCCAGCGATTGGTGCTGCGCAGTGTCTTTTTCCGATTCTTCTTCAGATCAGGCATGATCCGACCCCCGAAAGAGCACAAACGGGTAGATATAGAGAAGGCGACATCAGCTATTTAGCATTTCCCCTCATTTGCTGAGCTGCTTTTTCATTCGACTCCTCTTGATGAAGCGACGCTTCAGTTCTGGGAAGCTTTTCCACCGCAGGCGCAGGATAGGCGGCCCATCATTTGGCCGGGTCTTTTAGGCAACCGTCACTTTGTGTGCATGTTTTTGGACCGTGGGAGGAAAACCGAAGAACCTGGAGGAACCCAGCCAGGAACCTCCTTGCCGTGAGGAGGAAGCGCTGACACGGTGCCTCATGTCATATTTGTGTCTGATTATCCACCTATTCTTTATTTTGCACCTGTGCTCCCGTACTGTGGGCGAGAATGAGAAGATCTGACAAGCACCTAGATTAGCGCTGTGCCGTATCCCAGCCTCACCGAACCGGATGGTTGCGGCTTTCACGGCACACATTTAAATCATCTTCATTGCATCCGAGAAACCGCGTCGGCTTGGGCTACCATGAGAGAGGAATCCAGAAGATATGCGACGGTGCCGTCGAACCCCGGGATGCTGTTTTTGCGGACGACGCGGCCCGATTTTGAAATAATTTTGCAGGCAACCATGCAACGTGGCCTCCTGGGCAATGACTCGCCATGAGTCGGCGTTGATGTTGTTCATGTCGTCCCTGCAAAACATCACGTTCGCAATGTTTCTAATGGAGAATTGGTGAGACAGGTGGCTATTTTACTTCATTGCTTCTGCAAGAAGGTGGATTTGAGGATGGCGACATTGACCTGCTCCTTGGAGTTTGGACTTAAGTGGTTAGTGGACGTAACATCTAGATTTCCAAGATTTCCAAGAGTCGTCCTCAATCCTTACCGGGAGATTCCACCGCTCCCAGATAATAGCGGCGCACGTGGAGTTAGCGTGTTGTGTTTTCCGAGATGGACCGTCTTACAGGTTTCTGACCGTCCAGCGGGTCCTGAGTTAACCCGACCCTCCCGCCGCACCGCTGGTACAACCGCAACCGGATCCCGCTGTTTGGCTGATGCATCTCTCCGCCCGCCGCCGAGGAGAAGTCGATGCGGGGAGTCCGAGGGATTCGCTCTGACCGATCGGCGGTCCGTCTGGCTTTCACATAACCTCCTCCTGATCAGCCCGGCTCACGCCGCATCTCCACGGATGAAGCTCCAAATGACCTGGCAGAAGGTTCTGTCCAGAACCCAGGACCAAGTGAGCCGTGCCAAGTTGAGGTGACGCCACGTAGGGAGAAGAAAAATTCTTTGCACCCGAGGAAGTGGTGTGACATGGGCTGACATCTACACACACACACACACACACACACACACGCACACGCAAGCACGGATTCCTCCCCCAGAGGAAAGCCACCGATCATCAATATCCCTGTGTGTTTGTGTAAATGCATGCACAACTGTATTTAGTTCCAGATGTCAGTTGTGTGTGTGTGTGTCCATGTAAGTGTGTGTGTTTGTGTGTGTGTGTGTGGGTGCGGGTGTGTTGTTTTTGCAGGAAACCGGGGACCGGTGAGGTTTTTCTACTCGGAAGCTGTAAAATAACAATGTCTTTATTTATTCTGGCACGTGTGTGTGTGTGTTTGTGTGTGTGTGTGTACTCACTGTACCATATGAATACCTTGTATCCAGACCATCTTTCCACACCTGCCTAATGATGTTTCAAAGCTCACAGTTGTCTCAGCTGTTCTCGCTGCAGCTCCGGTCTCAGTGTTGCTGGTTGGATCCCGATTTCCTCCCGCAGTCCCGAGGCAACACACTGAACCCGGAGTTGCTCCAGACGGCTTGGTTGGCACCTCGTACGGAACCGATCCGATGGGATGTTTCCACGATCCGAGACATCTGCAGGAACTACCCGAAGGTACGCAAACTGCAGCCGTCTTCTGAACATCGCAACCTCTGCCCTGTGAGCTGTGGGAACCTTGTTTAGATACAGAGCAGATACTTTTTGTGGGTCCTACAACCTTTCGCTTTGTTTCTTGGTGCATTCGGACAGTAGAGGAACCAACCGTGGACCTAACCTTTCGAAACCATCTTAGCTCCTTGGGTGTTCGTATGGTTCCATGGGAGCTCATAGGTGCTTGTTGGATCTCACAGGTCACAACCGTTAGGAGATACTTCTTGTGGCGGTCCGAGCTCTTCGCAGAGGAACATCTACATTTTGGCCCGAATAAGAGCGGAGCTAGCAAACGGCTTACGGGGTTCTTCACATGGCGAAGCAGTGCAGGGAGGAGATAAAAACACTCCAACCATCTGATAGTCCACAAACGCTGCTTGGTGTCCATGTCGTCATCTTCTTCTTCACGGGTTTGAGTTTGGAGCTTAAGGTGCATCTCCCATCGCTCCCAACCGTGGTGCTTCCCTGCTTCTGGGAATGCACAACTAAAAGGTTCCCTCGGAAGGGGCGACTTCCTGGAACGATCTTTGAGTCGGACACGTCTCGGAAGTTTCGCTGTGAGAAAGCATCGCAGACAACGATCACGTCGTGGCAATCGAACACGAATAATTAGTTTGCGGGAATCTGTCAGCTGTAGGACGCGGCTCTGCAGCTCACAGGAAAACTTTCCCGGCGGAGAGGAGACACCATTTTCTTTACCGTGCTTTCCTTTTGAGTGCGTGGGCGCCGCGGAGATCGCCGGGACCTGAAGGACCTCCGGCGAGCGCTCTGTCGGGGAGGATGCGGCGGGATCTGTGATGACATCGCATCTGATTACAGTTGCTGTGTTTCCACAACCGGAGCTTTTGTTTAGATGCAAAGCGCCAAAATGAGGCGTGACGTCTTCCATCCTGGCCACGCGTGATCCCCCGGATTCCCCGAGCTTCCTCGTTTGCATCCTTCAAACGCCTCAGATGATTTGTTCGCTTCTATCCGGCAGGTTTGCGTCATTATCCACGAGATACACATTTTTTTCGACGCGCGTGAAGCTGAAGGAGGACGGACCGGCGGGCCTGCAGTTTTCTGCATTTATGAATTTGATGTTTAAGCACCAAAGAAGGATTCACGGGTAACGGATCTCCGCCGACTGAAATGAAATGCGTTCACACCTTCTTACTCTCCAAGTCCAGACATGACAAAAGAACCGAACCCCGTCAATACGGATGCTGAGAACGGCCGGATTTATCATCCCGTATAAACCGTTTTTTTTTTTTTATTGTGATTATTATCGGATGCGTTTTGTCGCCGTTATTTTGTCGACGGGGTTATTTTTGGTCTCTTTCTCCCGCCCCGAAAAACCGACCCTAGGTGATCTCACCGCCTAAATGCCATGGCGGCTCTGCGCAGCCTCGCCGTCAGGGGAGCTGGATGTCATCTGTGGACAACAGGCAGAGAGACAGAGAGAGACGGATATATTTATAAAGAGAGAGAGAGACGGGTGACTTGTCAGGTGGAGAGACAGGCAGTCAGAAAATTAGCCATGTGTTCCAGCGGTGGTGAATGTGATATCCAGTCTTTAATCTCTGCTGAGCAAACACTGCACACACACACACTCACACACACGCACACACAGAGTGTGTTCTTGGTGCAGCTTTTCTCCTGTCAGTCCAGTTAAACTGCAGACAAGCCAGCGTCACCCAGTGGAAGGGCTCTGCTCATCCAGTGTGACAGCGACAGCCCCGGACAAGTGGCGCGCACACACACACACACACACACTCACACACACATACATACACACGCGCACACAGACGCACGCACAGGCGTGGTACACACACGCGCGCAAACTGTGGTTGGCAAACAGGCAATATAGTCATGAAAAAAGGAGAAAACAGGAATGTGAGAGTGCAAGAAAATCTGTGTTTTAGTGCAGGGATGGGTGTGTGTGAGTGTGTGTGTGTGTGTGAGAGAGAGAGAGAGAGAGAGAGGCTGGTCCCTTGCGTCCTGCATCACAGAGAAGTCCTTTTGGCCTGTCATTCACCATCAGCCTGTATTAGAGCCTGAAAAAACCCCGGGGAGGCAGAAACACGGAGAACGACAGGCATGAAAACTGGAGGAGCATCAGAGGGAAGAGAGAGAAGAAAGACAGGAGGAGAAGAGAAGAGGGGGGATGGAGGGATGGATGGAGAGAACACCGGAAAGAGTGCAAAAGGAACAGAGAGACGAGGGACGAGTAGAGGGGAGAGACGGATGATAAAACGTTCCATGACGGGGAGGATAAAAACAAAGAGTTTGAAGAAAATCAGTCAAACAATCAATCCGTCAACTTCCTTTAAGTCGTTTAATTGAATCCTGACCAAAAAAAAAAATGGCTGTAGATTCCGTTCATACTGGAAAATAGTGATGATGATGTTGGAGAGTAGGTGTTGTCCTCACACACACACACACACACACACACACACTTACCTCCTGGCTGGTAGAAGGTGCTGTGAGATGGTCCCAACCTTCTCGCTGTCCCACTTGCAAAAATAGAGTCCGTGAATGTGCACCTGTGCGCTCCCGTTAGCCGCCATCCCAGCGGTGCTCATTTGGCTCTCTTTCTGCATCGCTGCACCGTCTGCTGCGTCTCCGACGCCCGCCGTGACATCCAGGATGCCTGATGTTTCCCCAGGTTTCCTCCTAATCGCCGTGCCTGACTCCGCGCAGACGACACGTGTTCTTAAGGCCTCGGAGATCAGGACGGCTGAGGGACATGAAGCCACTCAGAGGCCTCTGGGCTTCCTACATGTCTGATAGATAGATAGATAGATAGATAGATAGATAGATAGATAGATCAGAGTGTGGATAGATAGATAGATAGATAGATAGATAGATAGATAGATAGATAGATAGATAGATAGATAGATAGATTGATCTATCTATCTATCTATCTGAGTATGGATGGATAGATAGATGGATAGATGGATAGATAGATAGATAGATAGATAGATAGATAGATAGATAGATAGATAGATCAGTGTTGATAGATAGATAGATGGGCGCGCTGCATGCAGTGATTGGAAAATAGTGGAGATGCGTAAGCGCTCATCCTATGATAGCTCTCCGTTGAGGGGGTGGTGGTGCGGGGGTGGGGGTTTGCGGGGGGGTGCGGGAGGCGTTACAAAAAAAAAAAAAAAAAAAGAGGAGTGCGGCCGGGGCGGGAATAAGTCGCGCCTGCGCAGTGGAGCCCTCCCTCTCCAGCCTTTTGTGCCGGAAACTCTCATGTCTCACATATCAATAATTTAAGCGCGCGCGCGAGAGAGAGAGAGGAGACGGACCCCCCACCCTCACACACACACACACACTACACACACACACACACACACACACACATACACACACTACACACACTACACACACACACACACACACACCATGACTTCCGCTGCCTCCTAGTCGAACCCGCGCACTGCGTTTCCTGGCGACGCACAACTTTCTCCCCCTTTTCCCTCCGCGCTCCTCTTTTCTTTTTTTCCTCCTCCCATCTCCGGACTCCCGGCACCGGAAACCGGAGAGAACCTCCAGGAGACGGCACCTCCCCGGGTCCCGACCCCCCCTTCCTCCCCCTCCCCGGCTCGGAAGTCCTTCCCCGGCGTGGAAAGGGGGACCGCTCCGCGCGTAAAAAGGAGACCCCCCTTCCCCCCCCTTTCCTCGCCCCGGTCCCGGTCCCGGTCCCGGGATGCTGGCTCTGTGCCTGCTGGGCGCCGTGTGGCTCACGGCGAGCCCGACCCGCGGCCAGAACGAGACGGAGCCCATCGTGCTGGAGGGGAAGTGCTTGGTGGTCTGCGACTCCAACCCCACGGCGGATCCCACGGGCACCGCGCTCGGCATCTCCGTGCGCTCCGGGAGCGCCAAGGTGGCGTTTTCCGCCGTCCGGAACACCAACCACGAACCGTCCGAGATGAGCAACCGGACCATGATCATCTACTTCGACCGGGTAAGGCTCCACCTGCCCGCCTCTCTCCTGGTTTCGGCGCCTTTTACGCGTTAAATACCTTTACAATGCATGTGATTACGTGTGCGTTAAAACTGAAAAAAATAAAATAATCTAAAAAAAAATAAGAAAAAACATTCTGGTGTCCGGAGAAAATTAGCATTTTTAAAAAAATAATTATTCCCTTTTTTTATTGAATTTTCGGCGCAATTTTCTGAGAATTTTCAGAGGATCAAAATGGCAAATAATTTCGAATGTGGAGGGATGGAGGTTGGTGGGGACGGTGGGGTACCGGGGCGAGGTCCCGCCAGCCTCCCGTTAAAGGTTAATCCGCGCTTAAACGGCCGTTCAATTATAACCCCCCCCCCTGCCACCCATAAAACAAGACATTTACCATAATTGGAAGGAATTTAAAAGATTCATTAACTCCAGACAGAGTTAGTAGTTATTAGTTACTAGTAACTGTCGCCTTGGGGGGGTTGCAGAAGAAGACTAGTCTGGTGGTTGTCCCCTATAAAAAAAGAAGTGCACGAGACGGAGGTGAAGACCAGGATCTCGCTCACCATGTCCTTCTCCTCCTGTCCTTTTCTGCTCCTCCCAGGTTCTCGTGAATGTCGGGAGGAACTTCGACGAGGAGAGGAGCAACTTCATTGCGCCGCGCAAAGGGATTTACAGTTTTAACTTCCACGTCGTCAAAGTCTACAACCGCCAAACCATACAGGTGTGTGCGTGTGTGTGTGTGAGGGTGTGTGTGTGTGTGTGTTTAGATGTGCTGATGCTCCACCTGCAGGGGACGTCCAGGTCACCTGAAAGGCAACCTCGTCCCCAAAATACAGACTCTTCACCAGTAATTGTGACCTTTCACCCCTCGTTCTCACAACAGGCCCTGCCTCACACACACACACACACACACACACATACACACATACACATCTCACACATCTTTAGATATGAAAAACGCTGGTGCGATTGTGCCGCCGACTCCCCGGAGGTCTCGCTGTCACGTTTGCGTCGCAGCTTATGATATTTTTTATAAGTGTTTTGAATTAATTAGCGTGGCTGCGACAACAATAACAACTGCGAGAAAGACAGGGGGTTGGGGGGGAGGAGTCGCCATCTTTGCACGCAAACACACCGCCGAGGGCAAACACTCGACTCAAGGGTAATTAAACCCGCCACCCGGTGCAGAACGGAGATGGAGATAATTGTTCTATTTCCATTTTTGTACATTTTATATATCTATTTTTTGGACAATTATTATCATCATGTGAAACACTATCTAAATGTATAAACGTGTGCAATGTGTCCATCCATCCATCCATCCATCCATCCATCCATCCATCCATCCATCCATCCATCCATCTGCTGCACTGGAAGCTCCCACTGTTTAATTGCATTGGAGGCGGTTGCCGTGGTGCCTGCCGGATCTGTGTGTGTGTGTGTGTGTGTGTGTGTGTGGTAGGTAAATGGAGGGGGGTAAAAAAAAAGGAGAGTGATGAGAAGGACGGAGATGAAGTGAAGACAAGACAGAACGCGGGGCAGAAGTGAAAGAAAAAGGAAGGCCGTGGATTTGAGGGGGGAGTGGTGAGCGCGGGGAGGCCGAGCCGCCAATCAGCCTTCGCCGTGGAGACGTTCAAAGAGGAGGATAAACAATTTGTCCCGCCGCTCATTAGCCGCCTCGGCGCCGCCGCGCAAAGGCCGAGAGGCGACGGGCGCATCTCCGTATGAGGAGCCCACATCCTTATGGAAATTTTAAATAAAGCGCAGAATAAATAGGATACTTTTAGATTTGGGCGGGGGTGAGGAGAGGAGAGGGGGTGGAGGCGTCTCCCACCAGAATGCGTCTGTCACTAATTTCCATCGGTGTATGTTGTTTTTATTCTTATTTCACAATTTTAGGGCTGAACCCCAAACTTATCTCTCCACATTGCATTTGGGTGGAATAGGTCGAGTGGGTTTTTTAATTTTCTATTCATTTTTTTTTCAGAAAAAAGTAGAGCTGCCCTTGTACGTCTGAAACCACAGGTCGATGCAAGTGTGCGTGTGTGTGTGTGTGTGTGTGTGGGCCGCACAAGGAGCACGTATAGATTGGCTCACGCTGTCTGTGCATAACTATAATTTGCGGCGGAGAGAGGAGGCGCCGCTTCATGCTGCTTCTCAGCCTCACGGAGGACTTTACCTTTTTTATCTTCTGCTTTTGGGCTCAAAACACTGGATGACAATGTGACTCAGCCGAAGTGACCTTCTTACTAAAGCACAGCCATGGAATGATCCCTTTAAATATCATTATTATTATTATTTGTATTACTATTATTTTTATGATTATTTTTATATTATTATTTTGATACACTTTTAAAATATTACGATTACTTATTATTATTTTTATTATTATTATTATTATCATTATCGTTGTTTTATTTTGTTATCATCATTATTTAGACATTATTATTATTATTATTATTATTTACCCTATTTGTGCCATTATTGCATTATCATTATTATTATTTGTGTTACTATTATTATTTATATATTTATTATTTTGATGCATTTCTTAAATATGATGATTATTATTATTAGTGTTGTTTTATAATTATTATTATTATATAATTATAATCATTATTGTTTTTGTTGTTTTATTTCGTTATCATTATTATTTATACATTATTATTATCATCATCATCATCATCATCATCATCATCATCATCATCATTATTATTGTTGTTGTTTTATTTTGTTATCATTATCATTTATACATTATTATTATTATTATTATTATTTATTATTATTTCCACTATTTTAACAATTGTACATTATTGTTGTTATTATTATTGTTATTATTACTTACACTACTTCTACCATTATTATTTTTATTATTAATACAACTATTATTATGAGATTAAATCAAGAATGAGCTCTGTAATGCGGATCCTGTGCAGGTACCACGGTGGTGCTTCTACGTCTCAGCTAGAAGGTCCCTGGTCCCTGAGAAGGTCCCACAGGAGGCTCTTCTGTGTGGAGTCTCCTCAGGGTTCCTCAGGGTTCTCCAGGTTCCTTCTTCAGGGACATTCACTGGAGACCCTGCAACGTCCAGGTGTGTGAAGGTGTTGGAGGAGCTGTCATGACCCCGAAACTGAAGAGATCCAAACCCCCTCGACTCCGACACATTTAAACATTCCAAGAATGTTTCTGAGTGACAACACCATTAAATTATTATTGGATGTCCGATCCCGGTGGTTCGAATGGCGCCATTTCATTAAAGTGCTGCAGAATTCACTTTTAACAGCGCAGGCATTTTTGTTAAAACTTTGATTTATGTGTGTGTGTGTGTGTGTGTGTGTGTGTGTGTGTCTGTGTGTGTGTTGTGGGATGGAGTTCTGCTGAAGTCGTACCTTCTGAAATATTAACAAATGGTTTATTTAATTCGGCTCGATTCCCTGTGAAGCCGCCCCAACACACACACACACACACACACACACATGCACACAGACACGCACACACACACACAGTCTGGCTGAAGTGAGACTTTTGATGGACACAAACAGTGATGTTTTATAAATCTTCGATAAGTGTTTGATGTGTCCCACACATCAAATATATATTTTCTTGAAGGGGGGGGGCTGCTGAAGAATTTATCAGAAAAAATACTTGATTTGGCTGCGTGTTTATCTCCATACTTTGAGAGACCGTTTTTCTTTTTTTTTTTTATATTAAAGAGCCTTAATAACTTGAATTTTGCCCTCCCTCCCCATATTCTCCCGGAGCCAAACGCCTCCCCACCAGCAAACCAACGGGGCCTTTAATTAATAAACACGTGTTACGTTGCCGCAAAGCCATTGGATGCCGACATGCTGCCAAACGGCGGCCCGAAGCAATTCTCTCCGCCCTTATTCCTCCAACCAAGCTTTACCCGACATGTTTGGACGGCCATGAGCTAAAATGAATATCCTCCATATCACCGCCCCACCCTGCCCCCTTCATCCAAGTTTGTAATTAGTGTTTTAATTAAGATCGAATCCCCTGCAGGTGAGGCTCCTTAGGAACATGTTGCTCGCTTTTACGACGCGCTCGCGGCAACTTTACGGTGAGCCGAGCCGGGGCGGCCCCCCCGTCTTAGTCAGCAGGTCGCAGAACCGGCGTGAAAAATGGCGCCGCGCGCCGTCGTCTGGCCGCCTTGACTGCAGATGGGGACCAAAAAGTGTAGCAGGAAGCTCGGGCTTCTTCAGGAGACGTCAGATTGGTTTTTGGTCCTTAAAAGGAGTCCACGTCGAGCCCGAAACGCCAACAAGCGCTATTCGTTTTAGGACGTAATTCTCCGGTGTGGTAGACGGTCACCTGACGTATTCTACCCAAGACATGCTCATAAGGAGGAACGTATACTATAACGTTTAACGTATGCTACTATTATAACGTTTCCATAGATAAACAAAACATCAAAATGTATCCAAAGTACTACCAGATACGAATGTCTAGCTGTACATTCATGAATACAACTCAAAGTACAACAACTCATGGCAAATATTTTAGGCTCCAGTTTTCAATTAAAACAGAAGTTCATGGACTTTTCATTCATTGCGAATGAACGCAATGGCGCGGTTCGTTCTGGACCGCTCCATCTTCCAACCGTTCACCCTCTCATTCGCACATCATTTTGGATGTGGAGACTCCGCAGCAGGGACCTTCTTGCTCGCCGTGCCGCCATCAAACTGAAGTTTTAAATTTTAATTTTTAATTGAAAAAGATGCTCACTTGGAGTTGGAGATGGATTTTGCTTTCCAAGCGGTGAAGCGCATGGGGATTCATACAGCCAGATCTGTAGTACGTTCAATTAAAAACAAACGCCCATGTAGAAGTACAACCTGTTTTTATTTCGATGGGTTCAAACCTAATGGAGATGACATCCGCGTCGACTTCACTGCCTGCTTAACGGTGCAGAAGGTTTGATTTGTAATTCGTCTCCTTCAGTTTGACCGGAGTCAGACGTTCATTTGGATCTGACGCCGCCTCTGGATGAGTGGTTTTTTTTGGATAGATGCTCCAAAAAGCGACTCGTGACCGAATCACCGTGGCTCAAAAGAGCTCTTCGTCCATCCTTCACGCTTTCCTGATAAATGCTAAAACCGATTTGTTTTGTTGGAAAATTGTCGTTTCTGATGTCGGCTTGATATATATATTTTTTTTGGTAATCGAAAAACACGGTTTTAGGCTTTCAGCAGAGGCTCTGACCTTTGAGATGTGCACCAGCGCACGTGGAGTGACGCTTTTAATGAGACTGTCCGATGTGGAGAAAGGAGAGCGGAACTTGTTTTGTTTTTTTGTATCTGACGGTGTCAGTCTTTCATTACTGTTTGCTCCAAATAACCCGCAGGTCGCTATGGTTACCATAAGAAAGCCAAAACCTCTTTATTTAACTGTAACCTTGCAGCAGAGTCTCTGAACAGAACATGGAGAGCTAAACTTGAAAGCTGGACCAGATTCAATGAGTCATATTGATGTAAACAGTCATGATCTCTATATATTATATCATATTATATTATAATATATTATATTATATTATATTATATTGGCGGTCTGTGGAAGGCTGGAGGTTAGATCTGCAGCTCTGTCGTCCTCGGTGGGCGAACGGGTTAATGTGTGAATGTGTGAATGTCACCAGTGTAAAGCGCTTTAAAATCATAGGGTGTGAAAGTGGTGTATAATTGGAGCCCATTTCCATTGCATTGTTTCTGCCTTGTAGTCGGCCGTCCCCTTATCTTAAATTGGCCTTTAGTTATCGAGGAAGTTCTCGGCCTCTTCCTACCGAGGCTCTCTCTCTCTCTTTTCACCATCTGGCAAACGGCAGGTTTTATTTCTTGTTTCATTTAAGCAGGCGTGTATTTACAAGCCCGATGACGGGAATGATGTGCGTTTCATAATGAAAATTACGTCTTCGTGAAAGCAGATTACAAGAAGCCAGGAGGAGGAAATAGCAGTCAGTCATTGACACGTTTTTCCAAACCGTAATGGCGACCATTATCTTGTGTCAAGCGTCTTCCGATTTCTGTGACGTGGAAGCTCTTATAGCTTTAGAGGAAGCAGAAGTCTTGTCACGAGTCGAGTTGGGTGATGGGTTTTTGGCGTGGAAGGATATTCGTAGGCTTGCTGGTAGGAGGACCCCCGCCACCCAAAAAAATAGTACATGCAAAAATGAAAAATAAATAGATATATAGTGGATAAATAAATTAGATGGAGAAGTTTGATTCGCTGTGGCGAACCCTGAAGGGAAAAGGAGAAGAAGAGGATGATAGATAAATAAATAGATAAAAAAATTATATGATACACTAAAAAACAAATAACTAAATAAATGGATGAATGAATGAATAGATCACCCCAAAAAAAAAATTTAATATAATCTAAAAATAAATAAAAACGTAAATAGATAGATAAATAAAAAAAGTAAATAAATTGATATATACAGAAATAAATGAATAT
Source organism: Fistularia commersonii (assembly GCF_037954325.1). Classification (NCBI taxonomy): domain Eukaryota; kingdom Metazoa; phylum Chordata; class Actinopteri; order Syngnathiformes; family Fistulariidae; genus Fistularia; species Fistularia commersonii. Next base: position 13,201,543 of record NC_141300.1, on the reverse strand, counting down.
GCTAAATATAAAAATAAATAAATACCTCAATAAATCTATATTTGTATGCGGCATGGTGGTGCAATGTTATTGCTTCCCTGGTTGGATGTCCACCGGGGGTGGAGTTGCGCGGCGTTCCTCGGGGTTCTCCGAGGTCAAACTCATGCAGGAGGTTCACCGGAGCCCATGATTTTGTCCAGACTTGTCAATGAGAGGGTGAATGATCATAAGCCTCTCCATGTGGTGTTGTGATGCGTCTGGCGAGCGGTGCAGGGTGAACCCCGCCAGGACGGGCCTCAGGCCATCTGCCGTCCTGGATGCAGGACATGCTCCACAGATAGTGTGTGAATGCATGAATGAATCAATGTGTGTGTATCTTTATAGTTATCGTTTTTTTCAGGATGTTCTTACAATGTTGTCTTACATTGACACTCCAAAGAATGCTGCTCTAACATTAGATCAACATGATATATCAGTTCTGGGCTGAAGTACTTCTTGTGTAGCCGTGGTGTGAGCGCGTGCACGGCGATCTGCGTCAGGAAAGCAGAGGGCCCACTATTGTTTTCTGTTTGCCAAGAGCCACATTATGAAAATGCTGGCAGACGCAAAATGAGCCAACCAGTCCGTGGGACTGGAGGTGTTATATCCTTCTCACAGCGTCTGACTTACCGGACACCGTGACCTCCCGTCTCCCGCGTGTCTCCTCACACCGCTGATGGGTGTCGGTGGTCGGGTCCAATTCAAGAGAAATATTAATCAAGATCCAAGATTCACATTTTGAATCCAGAGTAAATAGACTTGTACGTGTGTCTGCCTCTAATGGAGTTCTCTTCACGTACCGGTGAACCGAGCAGGCCAAGGCCCGCGTGACTGCAATTCATGTTTATTGAGGGTTTAAATACTTAAAGTGCTGCTTTCCCAGTCTTTGCCAACACTCAGGTATTGTTTGCAAATATTTCTGCATCTGCATCTAGAGAAGCAAAATGATGCCAGAGGTGGACAGGATTTAGCTCCTGCTTTGCTGCCATTCCAGCACAGCGGCTATTCTTATCTCTAAAAACAAACGTGGTCAAATTTAGTGTCGAAGGAGTCGTGGGATCCTCATTCATTCATTCATTCATTCATTCTCCTCACTGCTTATTGGGTCGTCAGGGTCGCAGGGACGCTGTAGCCTATCTCAGCTGTGATTGGTCAAGAGGCGGGGTTCAACCTGGACTGGTCAATCACAAGGCATTCACTTTGTCCTGCACTCATCTTGACAATTTCGGGTCTCCAGTGAACCTTTTGCATGTTTCCGGGCTGTTGGAGGAACCCGGAGAACTCTCATGGGGAACCTCATGCAGACATGGGGAGAACACGGAGGATCAAACCGGGAACGTGCCTGCCGTGAGCCGGAAGCGCTAACCGTTGTGTACTACGGTCCGTTAAGAGTTAATATTTATTTTTTCCAAATCTGACTCTTTGGATGCTGATGTGGTTCATGGTGGTTTGGTCGATTTCATGTGAACGTCGGCTGTTGGCGCTGCAGCTGAATGAAGGTCTGGTGTTTTGCAGCGCCTTCTATCCACCGGGCTTCCGAATCTGATTTCCCCCATTCTTTCCGAGTTTAGTATTCCGACGTCGTATATATCACATTATGTACGTCCTTTCAAGAAGTCTTGCAGGACTTCCATTTCCTTTGTACATAGAAGCTTTTGGCACCGAAATCTGAACTCTATTATCTAACCTTGTGGTCGTGAACGTCTCATAAAGACCCGTCTATTCTCACTCCGGCAATTAGCGGTGTGATCATTAAAATCCCCGCCATCACCAATCCACCAACCACTGTGCAGCTGCGAACTTGAATATGCTTGCACTGCAAACCGGAGTGAGGGAGTGCATGCACAGTCAACATTCCTTCTTTGGCGCTTGATTTCCACAAGCCAAAGAGCAAAAGATTGACAGCTTGGTCATCAAAAGGCTTGTTAATGTCAGCAAGTGTTCACAGGTCCCGGAAAGATCTGGGTCAGGGAGTCTGCTGGGTCAGGGAGATAATTTATCCGCCCAACAGGTGCGGCATACCGAGTTGCTCGTTGAGCAGCAAGAAGTTGCATTTCAGGATGGTAACAGTTGAAGGCTTCTCTGAGATGTGCCATTTCATAACAGGACACTTTAAGATGTGTTCTCCTGCCCTCTAATGGAGCTTTATCATCTAAACCACACCCAGAAGCTGTACCCCTGCGGTATGCCCCACACTCATCCAGACAAAATGACTCCCTTCGTCCACTCCGGCATCTCTGGCACCACTGAAGGGGCCAGAGATGCTCGCCAAGCGGTACAATGCCGAGGATGTCCCATGTTCAGGGAGGATGCCTGGGTAGGACGGTCCACCGTTGTCCATGGAAGGCCGATTAGTCAGGAAAATGGAGACTCCTCACCAGGTAGCTGTTTTGGGGCTGACAAAGCATTTTGGTGCCATCACCCTCACTTCCAATGATCTGGGCCAACTCCCCGCAGAAGTTTGGTTACTTTCCTACATCTGCTCACTCTGCCCCCGACTTGTACGGTTTCTTCAGCAAGACGGAAGGCTGTGCGCAGATCGCGGCTGAGGTTCCCTTGTCTCATTCATCAAGGAAGACAAAGGTGACAAACCTCCGCAAAGGGTGCAAGGAAAAGGAAGGTGCAATCCTGGACATCTTCATGCAGTCAGCATACAATGGAGCCGTTTTTAGAGCTGAGGTGTTTTAGGCTCTATTTCTTCACTGCTGATGGTTAAGCAAAGCTCGAAAATGTTCTGAGTGTCAGTGGAATTGGGAATCTGAGGACTCAGGTGACATGGCGATGCAGTGGTTAACACCCTCTTCTCACATCCAGAAGGTCCCGGGTTGGATTGTGACTGGGATGGCCTTTCTGTGTGGATTCTCCATGTTCTCCCTGTGTCTTGGTGGGGTTCCTGCAGGTTCTCCCGGGTCCTCCAGTCCAAAAACACACTGGCGGTTCACTGGAGACCTGAAAGATCCGGTGTGTTCACACAAGATCACGATAACGTACTCCAATCCGGCACCTCCTATGCCTGTTGTTTGTGACGAGCCGCTTAGGCTGCCTGTTTCTCGCACAAGCGTTTGACCTCTTTTTTGATCCGAGCCGCTTCGCTTTGAGAAAACAGGAGAAGGTCTGATGAGGAGGACGGCGGCGCAGGAGCGTGATAAGAATATGATTAATTGTCAGGAGCAAGATTTGGTTGATTATCTTGTTTTTTTTTTTTTTATCCGTTTCCACTCCATTGCACAGCTGCAGGAGACAAAGGACAAAACAACATCCTCTGGAACGCAATTACTGGGTTATAGAAGTCTCATCTTATTATGTTAAATAGTAACTATCACATAGTTTATATGTGTGTGTGTGTGTGTGTGTGTATATATATATATATATATATATATATATATGCATATATATATATGTGTATGTATGTATAAACACTCAAACACACACACAGCCTCAATTAATGGGCTTTTACTTCAGCAGACGTGCATCGTATCTAATGTCATACATCGTTGAGGAATTAGAGGATTCATTATACCTTTCTCCGAATGATTTCGCACGCACACACACACACACACACACACACACACACACACACACCCAAAGCTGTTGAAAACAGGATGGATCTGTGCAGAAATGTCCACTCTTGTAAATCAGCATCTCTGGACGGGTCTGATCAAAGAAGCCCACAATCATAAATATAAGAAAAGAGAAAATGGTTCCTTGAAAATCAGAACTTAGCCCTTCAGAGACGTTTCCAACTAAACGGCCACTTTATGACGCCTTCAAGGACAGGAATTAAATAGATAAGTAAATACAGGTTTCATAAAATCCTTTTTTTTCTGGCTTCACTGCTGAAGAGCCTCGGTAGGGGCAGAGATCAGTAATTTTTGTAATGTGTTCTGTTTGTAATCTGTTCTTTTCTACACACAGACACACACACACAAACACACACACACATTTCATACAATGCAGCGTGTTCTCACTGTAGATGTGTGTGCTCCTACACATCACACATGTTCTTGCACTGTTCAAAAACATTCATTCATTCATTCATTCATTCATTCATTCATTCATTCATTCATTCATTCATTCATTCATTCATCCATATATGTTGTAAGAAGATGGTGAGTGTGACAGTGCAATGAAATTCTTGCTTAAACACTCCCTTCACACCAGATGAGTAGGCTGAGAGACAATAGCTGACAATAACACAATAACACCAGACAACACGACAATGGCAGACAGCTCACAGAGAGCTACTTAAAAAACAAAACAAAAAAAAAACAGTGCAGGCAGTAAGTAAATTTCACAGTTATAATTCAAAGAAATGAATACCAACTGGACCGCTTAGTGGTTCTTAGCATTGCTAGCTGTCATTCATTCATTATACTGTTTATCCAGCAGTCATTGGGCGGTAGGAAACAGTCCATCACAGGGCCTTTTATAGACACACAACCATTCACACACATGTATAGACACACAACCATTTACACACCATGTATAGACAAACAACCATTTACACACTGTGTATAGACACACAACCATTCACCTTCTCATTCACCCACCATATATATAAATACACAATTCACACACTATGTATAGACACACAATCATTCACACACCATGTATAGACACACAACCATTCACACATCATGTATAGACACACAACCATTCACACACCATATATAGACACACAACCATTCACACATCATGTATAGACACACAACCATTCACCCTCTCATTCACCCACCATATATATAAATACACAACAATTCACACACTATGTATAGACACACAACCATTCACACACCATGTATAGACACACAACCATTCACCCTCTCATTCACACACCATATATATAACACACAACCATTCACACACTATGTATAGACACACAACCATTCACACACAATGTATAAACACACAACCATTCACACACCATGTATAGACACACAACCATTCACCCTTTTATTTACACATCATTATAGACACACAACCATTGACCCTCTCATTACCCACTGTGTAAATATAAACAAACAACCATTCACACACTATGTATAGACACACAATCATTCACGCACTATGTATAGACACACAACCATTCACACACCATTCACACACGCAATCATTCACACACCATATATATAAATACACAACCATTCACACACTATGCATAGACACACAACCATTCACACACTATGTATAGACACAAAATCATTCACGCACTATGTTTCGACACACAACCATTCACACACCATGTATAGACACACAACCATTCACCCTTTTAGTTACACATCATTATACACACAACCATTCACACACCATGCATAGACACACAACCATTCACCCTTTTATTTACACATCATTATAGACACACAACCATTCACACATCATGTATAGACACACAACCATTCACCCTCTCATTCACACACCATATATATAAACACACAACCATTCACACACTATGTATAGACACACAACCATTCACACACTATGTATAAACACACAACCGTTCACACACCATGTATAGACACACAACCATTCACCCTTTTATATACACATCATTATAGACACACAACCATTCACGCTCTCACTCACCCACCATATAAATATAAACACACAACCATTCACACACTATGTATAGACACACAACCATTCACACACTATGTATAGACACACAATCATTCACGCACTATGTATAGACACACAACCATTCACACACGCAATCATTCACACACCATATATATAAATACACAACCATTCACGCACTATGTATAGACACACAACCATTCACACACGCAATCATTCACACACCATATATATAAATACACAACCATTCACACACTATGCATAGACACACAGCCATTCACACACCATGTATAGACACACAACCATTCACCCTTTTAGTTACACATCATTATACACACAACCATTCACACACTATGCATAGACACACAACCATTCACACACGCAATCATTCACACACCATATATATAAATACACAACCATTCACACACTATGTATAGACACAAAATCATTCACGCACTATGTATAGACACACAACCATTCACACACCATGTATAGACACACAACCATTCACCCTTTTAGTTACACATCATTATACACACAACCATTCACACACTATGCATAGACACACAACCATTCACACACGCAATCATTCACACACCATATATATAAATACACAACCATTCACACACTATGCATAGAGACACAACCATTCACGTACTATGTATAGACACACAACCATTCACGCACTATGTATAGACACACAACCTTTCACGCACCATGTATAGACACACAACCATTCACCCTTTTATTTACACATCATTATGGACACACAACCATTCACCCTCTCATTCACACACCATTTAAAGACACACAACATTAATTCACCCATTTACACGTCTCATGTGTGTCATTCCCGGTGTGTCTTCCAAATCCACCCCTCTTTGGATCCAGACTCCTCCAGGTAACCAATGAACAGATGAATGTTTTCTTTCTTTTGTAATGTTTTTACTCGTGCCGCTTTCCCGCCACGGCGGATTTCAAAAGACGGGGTTATTATTGCGCGTCAGTCATCGATAGCGTTGGACGGGGTGATGTAGGAACTGGAAAGAGCGTGAGGGGAAATTAGGGGGAAATGGAGGTGTGGAAAAAGAGGAGGAAAAAGGACAAGTCGCGAGAGGAACACCGGTCGGAGTGAAAGGGGGAGTGCGGTGTCGCTGGCGGCGCCCTGACAGCGATTGATGATGCAATAACAGGATGTCACCCTGTCACCGGCGTAAGTGCTGCGGACGTCAGACAACTTTCTCCATCCAACCCTCATTTTTTCCATTTCGCGCATCCTCCTTTCCCTCCTTCCCTCCCCCGCGTCCTCCCGGTCCTTCTGTCTCTCCGTCCGTACTCAGGCAGTTAATTGGTGCTTATGCATTAATGAATGCAGATCGATTGAGGCCCGGCCAACGTGCAGCCCTATTATCATGCTTTTATATTTATGCCTGGTAATTGCGAGGGTGTAGCTGAGAGCATGCGTGTGTGTGTGTGTGTGTGTGTGTGTGTGTGTGTGTGTGTGTGTGTGTGTGTGTGACTGGGGGAGAGAGGTGGCAGACAGCGACACACACACACATGCTATTTACACATGTTTGTAAAGGTTCGTGTGCCGTCTAAGCCTTGTGAAGCCACTGTCACCGCTTTATTAGCGCTATACATCACTCGCACACACTGCACCCTGACCCACTGTGTGTGTGTGTGTGTGTGTGTGTGTGTGTGTGTGTGTGTGTGTTTTGGAGAGATAAAGAAAGAAATAGACCGGAGAGCCTGTCAGTCACACAGTGTTTTCTGTAAATGTGCCGCCGATGCTCCTCAGACGTCACTTTGACGAGGTGTCTACATGCAGTGGTGCATGAGGAGCTCCTGCGATAGCGGTTACGACACTGAGAATACTACCACACACACACACACACACACACACACACACACACCTGCTTCCGTTAAGACGATAACTTCCGACAGCAGGCTGTATTTTTCTCGGGCTAGAATTCTGTGTGAATATTTACAACTCTTTGTCTCTCGCTCACACGACATTTAGACATTAAACCGTCCGCTCACTCATTCACCTCATAGAAAGATTCGCTCTCAATCACACATCTCAATATTATATAAAAATATTGTGCATCTCCTACGCATCGGTTCGAGCGGGTGTCCGCGCAATCAGAAGGTCAGCGGCTGGAAGCGTCCTTGGCCAAGACACTGACCTCCTGTAGCTCCTCATAGCCTGGTTAGCGCTTAGCGTCATCCGTACATGAGTGTGTGTGTGAATGGGTGAATGCTGTTAAGAGTAAAGCACTTTGGACGTGAATGTCCACTGTCTTTCTGCAGGACAAAGACGGCCTATTTGGATAAAACGATAGAATCAGTGTCTTTTACACTGTTGGTTCAGTCCAAGACGTGTTGATGAATGGGTGAATGGGTGCACGAAACCCAGCTCCTCTCACGTTTATTTCATTTAAATTGATTTGAGTTGCAGTAAACATAGATAAGTGAAACCAAAACATAAATCTAAAAATAAAAGTGGATATAAGGATCAATTCAGGATTAATTTTACTTGCGCACTGCTCTTCCCTTGCAGACGCCGCCGCTAATCGGGATGTTTTTTTTCCCCGTCCGAAAACGCGGGCGAAGATGACATTTTCACCTGGCGATCTTTGACAGTTTGCAGAGGATTTGGATTCAGCGGCCGCATGTACAACCGTCACGGCGGCGCTACTTGGTAACGAGTTAGATGTTGGCGTTGTTGGCGTCCTCGCCATGCTCCTGCAGCTGCAGGGGTCAGAAGGGAGGAGGGTTCGTTCTGAAACCAAAAGCGGTTGAAATGACACTTTCAGTTGTCGTGGGAAACATTTAGGTTAGTAATGTGAGTGTTATTTTATTATTAAACAGGCATCCAACGGTGTGGAAATACCTGCCGCTGGGCGTCGTTGTGCGTCACGGTGCAGCCGGCGGGGAATGAAATGTAAATTCTCCGACGGCCCGAACAGTGTTTGCATCCAGATAATTAAAAAAAAAAAAAAGCACATTTAAGTGCAGTGTGAGTGCTTTCATCAAATTCACAGACTTGCTTTTCAAAGCAACACGACAACGTCAGCTCTCTCTCTCTCTCTCTCTCTCTCTCTCTCTCTCTCTCTCTCTCTCTCTCACACACACACACACACACTCAGTCTGAGTAACTATGCTCAGTTTGCTATTAAGAGTGCTGGGCCAAGAGAGCTCTTGACTTTGACAGGCTCTCCATCTCCTGCCCACTGACTGACACACACAAACACGCGCATGCATGCGCACACACACTGTCTCTCTCAGGTAGAATGAGCTAGATAAGTGCATAATTATCTGATGTTTTTCGCCGCGTCGTGCAAGTTAAGAATATTTTTTTACGATTACTAACTTCCAGATTTTCCAGGTTTTCTTCGGGTTCTCCGAGTACTCTTGGTATTTGGCTCCCGGGTTTCACGAGCGGCTCAGGTTGCATTAAGAGCCTAGAAAGTATCGGCGAGCCCTGATTTAATGCGAATCAAGCCGCAGCGTGACGACCCCTGAGTGCAACCGGCACGACACGGGGAGAAAAGATACATTCCAACACCTGAATTAAGATGATTTGGTTTGTAATGATCATGCATTCATCCGTTCATCCATTCATTCTGTGCATCGTCGGTTGCTGCGGTTCACCCTGGACCACCGATAGACCACACACACATTCATGCTCTCACGCCCCATCCAGGGACAAACACACATTCACACTCTCATTCACAACTCATGGTGTGTGTGGAGAGCCAGGTGTGTGAGGACTTCAGATTACCAGAGGTAATTACTCTCTCCTTCTCTCTCCTTACTCTCCTTCTCTCCTTTTGTCCTTCTATCCTTCTCTCCCTTGGTCCTTCTCTCCTTCTAGCCTTCTATCCTTCCACCCTCTCCTTCTATCCTTCTCTCTCTCCTAGCCTTATGTCACTCTGTTCTATCCTTCTCTCCTTGTTTCTCTCCATTCTTCTCTTCTTGCTGCTATTAAGACTAACACTGAGAATTTCCTAAACATGTCTAAAAGAGGACTATAATTTTATCTTATCTTATCTTATCTTATCTTATCTTAATTCCCCTTACCCCTTGTCTTGTTTTGTCTTGTCTTAACTCAACTCACCACTTATCTTATCTTATCTTATCTTATCTTTTCTTGATTCCCCTTACCTCTTGTCTTGTCTTGTCTTAACTCAACTTACCACTTATCTTATCTTATCTTGTCTTGATTCCCCTTATCTTGTCTTGTATTGTCTTGTTTTAACTCAACTTACCTCTTATCTTATCTTATCTTATCTTATCTTGTCTTGTCTTGATTCCCCTTATCTTGTCTTGTTTTGTCTTGTCTTAACACAACTTACCTCTCATCTTATCTTATCATATCTTATCCTGTACCTTAACAGTGTGACTATGTAGCGTAGCGGCCCTGTTGTTCGTCGCATCCCATATCTTTTGTTGCAATTTTCCACCAGTATAAGGTGTTCCTTTTAGCATTTGTGTTATTGAATGTGTCCCTGCACAGTATTTCACCAGATATTGTTATACATCCGTAACACTGTGATAAATTATTACAATCAATTACTTTAAGCTTCCCTCCCTTCTGTCGTACTCCGATCCGAGATTTTAGGAGATCCTCTGCGAGCTGGGGCCTTATAAAACGTGATCTCCATAAATTGTACAACTCTCATCGGTCAATCTTCAGTTTTATTTCAGTATTTTAGCCATAAAAAGAAAACAAATCCAGTGCTCAGACCAGTATTTATGGACACCGTCGTCTGCGGTGTGTATCTCTTTGGCCCGGAAGGGAATCTGACGGATCGCTCACGGCTCCTTTTTCCTTGTGAGAAACACACATTCCAGGGTGAATTGTTGTGTGTGTTTGTGTGTATTCACGTCGCCGTACGATTCTCTAAGGGGGGGGGGGGGGGGGGGTGGAGAAGACAAAACTGCTCTGAGCGTCGCTGCTGAATAAACACCTTGGATGTACCGAGCTCACAGCAAACAACTTCTAGCAATTCCATTTAGGTCCAACCAAAGTGCACTTGTGGAGACGTTCTTATTAGCGCGGGTTCCCCGGGTTCCCCGACTCCGTCCACATGGAGAAAGACTGAATGAGCCTGTGGAAGGTCTCAACTATTAATAATAATAATAATAATAATAATACATGGGATTTTTATAGCGCTTTTCATGACACTCAAAGATGCTTCACAAGTAAAAAACAGGAGGAACAGAACATACACAGAATTATTGGGAAGAAGTCCAAATTGCAGAGTGTGGCGATGAGCGCCAGTCCAGGGACAAGCTGGAGGAGCTTCGCCGGTGTGCAGCTGAGTGTCGTGCTGCTGTGAGGAGGCAAGTGTTGGAGCTGGATGTCGGAGATGGATTTTTGGTGGAGGGAGAGATGGTGGAGCAGGAGGAGCAAGAAGATTTTGGCCGATGGAAATGCCGTCTTGCTTGGCGCCGTCGGGATCCGGAGTTTCGAGAGGCTGGCCGGCTAGCTAGCCAGCTAGCCAGCCAGCTCAGGTCACTGTCGAGATCCAGAGTTTCGAGAGGCTAGCCGGCTAGCTAGCCAGCCAGCCGGCCTGCTCAGGTCGCCGTCGGGATCTGGAGTTTTGAGAGGCTAGCTAGCCAGCCAGCCTGCTCAGGTTGGCAAGCTAGTTTGGTAGCTTGCTGGAGATTGTCCAGGTGAGCCTTTGTCTTTGGTTTGGTTGATTGGTTGGAGAGCGGGAAGCGGCAGCCAAACGCGCCAGCGTCCTCCCGCCCGCCATCTTGCCAAAAAAAAAAAAAATAGATAAAAAAAATTGCGCAAACGCTCCAAGGAAGGGAAAGACGTTTGTGATGTGAGGGTAGTTCTAGTCTCTGTCCTTCTTCTCGGTCTGTGGACTCACCAAGCTGCCTCTCCTGTCCCTTTCCTCCAGGTGAGCCTGATGCACAACGGCTGGCCGGTGATCTCGGCGTTCGCCGGCGACCAGGATGTGACGCGCGAAGCCGCCAGCAACGGCGTTCTGATCCAAATGGAGAAGGGGGACCGAGCCTACCTCAAACTGGAGAGAGGAAATCTAATGGGGGGTTGGAAGTTCTCCACCTTCTCCGGCTTCCTCGTGTTCCCGATGTAGGTGAGAGGAAGAGGAGGAGCGGAGGATGACGACGACGACGAAGGAGGAGCTGGTTGGAGAAACGTGCGGTGGAGGTGCGAAAAGGCGGACCGGGGGGAGTCTTACGTTGAAGAAAATAACGGCGTGGATTGCAGAGGAGAAGAAGACCGGAGGAGGACCTTCCATGCCGGACGTCCGTGCGGAGCAGGAGGGAAGAGGGTGAAGGAAGTATAGAGGAGGGAATGGAGGAAAGCTAGATGAGAGTTCATGACCAGCTTCTCCGCCTCCGTTCATCCCTCCATCCATCCTCACGCCTGTTTCTCTGTGGCTTGACTGCAGCTTTGGACAGCCGACACCTTTTTTTATTCTCCGCTGAAAGACTCGGTCGATTATTTACCGTTCCAGAGTGTAAACCCGCCCCGTCCTTCCTCCTCAGCCATTCGTCCCTCAATCCAAATGAGCTCAATCAACACAGGCTTCGAAGAATGTTTCTCCAGGAACTACTGCTCCACATTTGCTGCGGCCATATTTGTAGTTTCCTTAGCTTGGTTTTTGGATCAGCTTCTACCCCGAAACGGAAATCCATTTTTACGAGGGGAACGTCAAGCAGCGATCCCAAAATGGCGCGCTCCGTATGCCGGAGACCTTTTCCTCCTTCTAGGACGAGTACGTCGACGTGTTTCTCCATTCCATCACCTCTCCAGCACTCCCAACTCCACGATGTTCTCGCCTTCCCCACCTCTGCACACCCTCGCTCTAGTTTACCTTCCCCGTTCCTTGTTCTCACGTTAGATGTTCTTACAAGTCTCAGCAGCTGAATCGCAAGCCCCCCCCCCGCTCCCAAGCTCCTAACGAAGACTGCTCCGAACCCGTGACCGCCGGCCGGGGATGAAGATGATCACCTGAAATGACCCGAGCGACAGCTTCTGTACTTGTTAATGGCCCCTTGGGATCTATCGGTACATTCGGGTCTGGAACGAATGTCGATGCCACGTTGTCTATGAAAAGGAATTAAAAAAAGCTTTTAAAAACAGCACAATATCGCTTAAGATTGAAGAAGAAATCAAAAACAACACCAAAAAGTAAAAGATGAGACTTTAGGTATGGTCGTGTGGTTAGAAGTACGTCCTCATTCTTCGATGCTTTCCAGGAACCCAACACCGCTATTGGTGTCACCCAATGGAGAATATGAATTGTGATATGTGACAAATGCCAAGATCGCCATCGCGTAGTCGGTCACGACATGGGACCTCAGTGCGCTCCTGCCCCCCCACCCACCCCGAACCCCACCCCCACCCCCAACCCCCTCTACAATGGCCTCCCCAGAACTGCTTTTGTACCCTGCCTCTCTGGGGATATTCATCTTTCTTTGACTATGCTGTTTTACCCACAAGTGCAGATTTATCTCACTTTCCTTTTTTTTTGGACATCCCCCACCCACCAACAACCCACCCCTTCTTTCTCACCCTCCTCCATGATTGGTCATTCTCAGTCTCCTTCCTGTACTTTACCTGCTGCTGTACTAGTTTGCCTCCTAGCACGGATTTTTCCTTGCTTTTCTTCATTGTTGGACTTTTGGACAATAAACCCCACTATATATATATCTATATATAGATATATATATAGATATATATATACATATATATGAAGAATAAGATCTAAGCCACTGTTTTATTCTACCTGGTATACTGGTATTAAGATGATGATGATAATACTAAAACAAGAATCTGGTTGATGACTATACGATTAGAATATCTGTATATTCCGTATTTCAGTGTTATATAAAGAGAAATCGTATTATATGAGAATCTTTACTAGTGATCGTGTGTGGACATCTGGGCTGCTGTTCTGCTCTTCTGATAAAAAAAAATTAATAATGATAATAAAAAAATATATATCTATGCTTCTTGTTTTTGTTTAAGTTAAAATGGAGTTGTGGCTTAAAAATCTGAATCCATTACTGATGTACTGAACCAGATTGAAAACCTATCTCTCAAAGGTATTATTATTTTTATCAATTATTATTAATTATGATTATTACTGTACAATACATGTGAATATTTAGAATATTTGTTATTTAATTTATCAAAATCTAATTATCAACTGTTTTCTTATCGTTTGCTCTGATGGAATAAATAAAAATTTTAATGTATTTTTTATTTTAGTTTAAACCCACTATGCAGTCTGGCCCTGCCTGTTTGTTGTGCCGCAGCTGGGGCGGCGTGTGTGTGTCTGTGTGTGTGTGAGCGTGTGTGTGTGTGTGTGTGTGTGTGTGTGTGTGTGAGTTAGACCATCCTGCTCTCCATCCAGGTTTCATAGGACTCCTTCAGCTTCTCTTTCTCCACTCTGTTAGTTTTTAATGTTTTGTGTTTATAATTTATTTATCTATTTATTTATTTGTTTAAACCCTCCCTCCCCCCCAGCCCTCCCCCAGACTAATGAGCTCCGAGGGGAACATTTCTGCCGGAATAATAAAAGCAAACATAAACATCATCTCCTCTCTTTCTCCACAGGCTGGTCCTGTTCTTCCCTCCATCTCCTTCTCATCTTTTTTTTTTCCCACCACAGAACCCCCCTCCCGACCCCCCCCCCACCCCCCCATCATTTAATCTTTCTTTTCTGTCTTTTGTTTACTACCCAACCCCTCTAGGATATTTGTTTCTTTAAAATATCATTGTCTGGCTTATCGTGAGTTGTCTGATTCCTCTTCCCCTTGAAACAATAATCCACACAGCAACAACGATGCTTCTACTAATGATACTACTACTACTACTACTTCTAATAATAATAATGATAATAATGGGTACACATGCCAAATTGTTTAGTGCTTCTGCTTCACTATGAGAAAGTCCCTGTTTGTATTCCTTTCTGTGTGGCGCTTCCATGTTCTCCCCGTGTCTGCTTGGGGTTCCCCAGGGTTCTCTAGGTTCCTCTCGCAATCCAAACACATGCAGGAGGTTCATGGCGATCCTTCATTGTCCGGAACGTGTGAATTGTTGTATGTCTCTATATGACAATGTCTTAACATGTGGCCCTGTGATAATTCTATGATGTACCCCTGAATAATAATGATAATAGATACATTCATAAATAATATTAATAAAATAGCAATGATGATGAAACAAAAAAATTACATAATAATTATTGTTTTTTTTTAATATGATGTTTAAATATATGATATTGCTATGCATAATAATTATAATGGCACTAATACTAATAAACTATTATTATTATTATCATTATTGTAATTATTATTAATGTTTTATAGAAAATACCAATACTGATGTGATTATAATAATAATGATAATATTGTAACACAAAACAGTAAGAATTAAATTATAATAATAATAATCATACTCATCGTAATAATGATGTTTTGACCGTTGATCTTTTTTTTTTTTTTCCCAAGGAAATACACTTTCCAGTGGAGCTTTCGAGCAGATTCACCAGACGCCTGTCTGTTAGCTGTTTGAAAAGCGGCATCTGTAAAGCGATTTTCAGGCACAACGACGCACTTATTAAACAGACAGGGTATGGGAGATGTTATTGCAAGGGTTCTGCATGTGTCTTTCGGACTTTATGAGTGTGATGTTCTGCAGTGTGCTAAGACGGAGGAGCCGCTGTGACCGAGGGCCTCGTAGACCAATGGGAAGGAGACCGAGAGCGGCCTCTGCACGCCGAAAACCACCAAAAAACATCTGAAACCTGTGATATGAACAGGTACGTTGAGGAAAAACAACAAAAAGCGAGAGAGAAAGAGAACGATGGGAGTAGATGAGTAGTTGAGGGAAGCTTTGATGGATGTGCACCGCTGGCGTGAAGACAAACACACACACACACAGATATGAGGGAGGTGAAACTCATAGGAGCACCGGGGAAAACAAGAAAAACACGGGAAAACAATAGCGATGAAAGCGAAGGAGACCGGAAGACAAATACTTCGGGGTTTTGTCGACAGCAGATCAGAACAGTCTGTTCACATCGTGGCACCGTAAACCACACGTCTTCCCGTCGACAAGGTTATTTATTTATACAACGCATGACGCTTTGGCTGTTGCTGATCAACAGCTGCGAAAATCCAAGCAACAAAAGCGCGTTGTTGGGTGGTTTCCGCTGAAAATGGCTGGATTAAGACCATCAATAACAGCTCTGATTCAGCCAATCACAGCCCAGAGGATGGTTTTGCATTGTTACAGAGCTAATGATAATGTTTCCCTTCACTGGGTAGGAGGACGCTTGCGCTTCTGACACAAAGAAGGTACCCGGTTAGATTCCACCTTGGAGGTCCTACATTGTCCAGAGGGAGCGTACGATCGCACGGCTCTGAACGTTCCTTCGTACGTTTGTTCAAACGTTCATCTGCTCGTTTGTTCGGTCATTCGTTCCTTTGTTTATCCGGCATTCGGTGACCCGAATTCAACCGTCCACTCTTTCTTTTAATGTCCACCATCTTTTCATTCAACGTTCGTGCATCTGTTCCGACTCACATTGATTCCTTCGTTGGTTTATTTGTTCGGTCATTCATTCGTTCGTTTGTTCGCTCGCTCCTTCCTCCGATTGTTCCTTCCTGTCGTCATTCATTGGTTCCTTCCTTCCTTTGTACCCTTTCCTCCATCATGTAAAGATGTACTACTATTTTAGGTGCAAGTACAACTGGTTGGGTCTTGACATTAACTCAAAACAGTGATTCAAATTTATCACGGACCAACAGATATAGGCAGCTTTTCTGAAGAATTCTGTTAAAAAAAAGTCTGTTTTTACCAAACCAGGAATTTAACGATGGCTTTGAATGGTTCATCACTGAGCTTCGCTTTGAAATCTGTGAATTGGAAAAAAAATAGATGATGAAATAAATGATAACTAATAAACGGTATTGAGTAAACACTATTTATTCATGTACGTCTCTATGTGACTTGTCACGAGGGAGTGTTTGACGGTAGGTGTTTCTATGATGTGTGAATGAATGAACTGTTTTCATGTCTCTACATGTTGTGCCGCTGAATCTGACTGCAGGATAAACGGATGATTTAGCATTAAATATCCAACTGCAAACATGAAATTTTATGTTCATTATCTAATTCATTTCAGAGATTTCAAAACAAAGCTCAGTGATTAATGATTCAGAGGTATCGTTCCGTTGCTGGTTGCATGCGAACGATATTTTTTTAGAGGTATCCTTTGAGAAAAGCTGCTTAATCTGCAGCTGGATGACTGAGTTGAACCAATGATGGTGACCCCAAACACAGAAGCGTGAATATATTACCTTTGGAGGGACGCATGCAGGAGGGAGGAGCAGGAGCAGATACGATGATAAGGGCTGAACATAAATCATGACAAAGGAAAACAAAACAGAACGTGCAACAGAAAGCCAGAAAATACAACTTACCAACCCCAAAGTTCAGATATGTTCAGGATGTCGAGTCTCTGACCCGAACCGCAGGACGGACCTGTAGATAGCGATCTAACGAACGAACAAATGATCGGTAAAGTGAAATATACTACAGCCTCCGACAACTGCTGTTGACATGAAAGTGCAATAAATTTGCAATCTAGTTGTGTTTTTAAAATGCAATAAAAGGCTACTGTATTGTGTTGCATTGCACTGCATTGTATTGTATTGACCTGATATTGGCCAGGTGATGTGAATGAAGGAGTAAATGATCTTGCTGCTATATGACATGTGAATGGTTTTATTTCTCAACAGCAAACGTTTGTTCTTTTGGTCGGTCGGTCAGTTGTTTGTAGAGACACGGGGGTACGAAGGTTCCTTTGTTCATTGGTTCATTCATATGTTTGTTGGTTCACTTGCTAGCTCCTTCGTTCCTTCGTCCTTTTGTTCACCCATCCGTCCTCTCGCTCTTTTGCCGGTTTATTCATTCATTCGTTAGCATTGATTCGTTTGTTCGTATTGATCGGTTCGTTGGTTCGTTCCTTCCTTGGTTAATTGGCCCAACCCTCTCATATAGGGACATTCAAGACTTACAGCTATCTGGACAATTGAGGATTTTAAAATACAATTGGACAGTAGGAGGAACCTGGAGAACCTGTAGGACACGGGGAGAACATGGAGACTCCACACAGGACCTTCTTGCTGTGAGGCAGAAGCGCTAATCACAGCGCCGCCGTGACGCTCGTTCATTATTTCATACATTCATTATTTCATACATATAATTCCCATTTGTGTTTCCGATTTTAATTTAAATCACAGCTCAGTCATGATATGATTAAGACCGAATTAGCCTTCGTTATCATTCATTATTACACATTTTTCCATGTTGCTCATTTACACTCGTGTCACAATCCATATTTTAAAAAAAAAATGGAGCCTTTCCCGAAAATGTCACAGGATTTACACTGGAAGGCGGCAAGTAGAAACCAAAGCCCGGGTAATCTGCAATACCAATTTCTCACCTCGGCAGCCGAGTACATTGCAGGATTATGAACGTGTCACAGCGAGAACATCACTTCAATAACTTCCATTTTTTCTTTCAATTAACCAAAAGCTATAAAACTGCTGCCTCCTGCCTCTTTGTTTGCATCTCTAAACTTCTACACCGTGCAGCCAGCACCCTTCAGGCTTATCCTTCCCCGGGGAGCTGTTGCTCCAAGATCTAAACACGATTGTCTGATGCCTCCTTCCACGTAGAGCATATCTGGACCACCTTCTTTGAGATGATCCTCAGGAGTTCAACATCCCCAGCAGCGTGGAAACGCTACCTTTTAGCGGTGCAGAAACAGAGCTTGGACAGATCCAAGATCAGTGCAGGCGGCCTTCTGCCGTGACTGGGAGGGACTCATGATGTATGAACCCAAATACCACTAGCGCTAACAACTACATGCTAATAGCTGAAATGTTACAATGATAATTTTATAAAAGAACAATGATGGTGGACGCCTGGCCTGATGCAGATAAAGTTGTGCCCCTATGGAACCCGCTTAACTTGGTGCTAACTATAAGATTCCTGAAAAAGGAAGCCAATTCTTGAACAAAGAGAGGGTGAATGCTCCGGCTTCATGCTAACTCGTAGCTGCTGATTGTCCTCTCAAACCATCTGCAAAACCAAGAAAAACATGGTTTTGCATTCACTCTTTTGGATTTGAATTTAACGGTTTAAAGGATGGTGACATCAGCTCAGCCAATGATTGGCCAAAAGTATTTTATTAACATTTAGCAGGTGTTCCTTTCTGTAGACCTAGATACCCCCCCCCCCCCCCACACACACACACACACACAGACACACAGCATGTTTGTCCAGCAGCCTTGTCCTCCAACTGTAATTCGATTTTGGCAAGGCCAAGCGAGACATAATTGTTTGTAGCAGGTCACAGCAAAACAATGTGTGTGTGTGTGTGTGTGTGTGTGTGATGGTAGGGTTGGTGGACTGTTGGAGGGGGTGAGGCGTCAGTTTCCTTTGAACACTAACCTCTTGTTCCATCTCCACCTTTTTGTGCTTTCTGCAGCGTGGAAGAAAACCTGCATCAGAGCGGCTCCTTCTCATCCCTGCAGAAAGTCATGGACGTATGTGGAGATAGTCTTCAAGTCAGAGGGACAACAAGTAAGTTGGACTGACGTTTAGACAGATAAACCACACAGACCAGCAGTTTGAATCCCGTGGATAGATGACCTTTGACCTCCGGCCCGGCATGGCCGTCCTCGGGTCACACACACCCTCCGACCGAGAAACGTCTACGGAGCGTTGAGCTACCATTTCTGTATCTTCTGACACTCGGTCCCCCAGGCCCCCACTTCATCTGAGCCCTTGTCATTCAAATACACACACACACACACACACACACACACATTGATAACATCAACTCCAAGCCATCCTACAAGATAATTTTGTATGCAACTAAACGGAAGTGATATAATAATAATAATAATAATGATAATAATAATGATAATAGCAATAATAATAGTACTACTACTACTACTAATGATAATAATAATCGTCAGTGCCGGGGCCGATCCCAGGTAGCATTGTATGATGGATGGGCTTCAGGGCCACATAATGAGGAATACAACCATTCACCCTCTCACTCATATAGATGTAAACAATTGTTTACTCACTCATTCACACATCCTATAGAGACATACAACATTCATATTGAGCAGGGGTCTTAGACTTGCGGCCCGCAGGCCAATTGCGGCTTTCGGGACAATATTTTGTGGCCCCCTGCCTGAAATCAAATCAAATAAAATACAACAAAATGCACAGAGAACTGAGAAGACGGAACTGAGGCATAGTGTTGTTGAAATTGCGCTTTTCTTCATGAATCTTTGAATATTTTTATAATTACCCGTTCTCCTTTACACCTAAACAAAAGAACATTTTTGACTTAGTGTTCCTTCTAGGTAATTACGCTATGATTTCACTGGTCTGGCCCCCTTAACATCAACTTAGGCCGGTTGTGGACCAAAATGAGTTTGATACCCCCGAAATAGAGGCATAGAACCAGCCAACCACTTGTTCACTTGTGATATAGACATACTATTCACTTGGATTATAAGACATGCAGCCATCCACCGTCTTGCCAATGTAGAATCTCCAATGACCCTCCTGCATGTTCTCGGACTCCAGAGGAAAGCGGTGGAATGGGCCATTTAATTTCATAGTAAAGGAAACTTAAATTCAAAGTCATTATAGACAATAAGATATTTTAAAAGCCATCTTCCTCATGTTGGAAATGAAGCTCATTGTATAAATGAGCGGCTGATGACGCCTCTGGTGTTCTGCAGGTGCGGCGGAGCCTCGCCATTGGTCCAGACGCCGCGGCGATCTGAGCGGGAGCTGCTGCATTGTTAAAAGTGAGCCTGACAGTGTTGACTCTGTGTTATGAGCTGAGGTGACGGGGGAGCGACGAACGGAGACCAGGACACGGAGTTATAGAGAGACACAATACAGAGTGGAGAAAAGAGTATAATGGACAGGGACGGTTTATTTTGAGGAGTGGGATTGGTGGGGAGGGACGCACTGCAAAAGGAAAAAGCTCAAAGACTTTGTTTTTCATTTTAATCGTACAAAACCACTCAGACAGATTTCTGACTCAATCTAATGTTTTAATTACTTCCTGGGTCCACTCCAGTTCCCTGGAGTCTGAACGAGAAGGGATGGATTTTATCTCCAACACATAGAATTGTGCATGTATTTATTTCCGTACTGCACGGCGGGGCAGCGGTTAGCTCTCTTGGTTCACACCTAGAAGGTCCCTGCTTGGATTCCCACCGCGGAGCCTTCCTGTGTCGAGTCTCCATGTTCTCCCCGTGTCTGCGTGGGGTTCCCCAAGGCTCTCCAGGTTCCTCCCAAAGTCCAAACACAAGCACTGGAGAACCTACATTTTTCAAACCAGCAAATGGCAGGGTAATGGGTTGCATATGTCTTCTTCCTCTTCTTTTGGCTTTTCCCTTCAGGGGTTGCCTCAGCGAATCAACTTTTTCCGTCTAGCCCTATTCTTTATGTCCTCCACTGTCACACCAGCTACCCTCATATCTTCTCTCACTACATCCATAAATCTTCTCTTTGGTCTTCCTCTAGACCTCCTGCCTGGCAGCTCCAAGTCCAGCATCCGTCTCCCAATACATCCACTATCCCTCCTCTGTACATGACCAAAACCATCTCAGGCTGGTTTCTCTGACCTTCTCTCCAAAACATCTAACATGAGTGTAATGGACTGATTCCTGGTCTTATCCATCCTGGTCACTCCCAAAGAGAACCTCGACATCTTCATCTCTGCGAACTCCAACTCTACTTCCTCTCTTTTCGTCATTGTAACTGTTCCTAGTCCATACGGCACTGCTGGTCTCACCACTGTCCTGCCCACCTTTCCCTTCCTTCTGACTGATCAACTTCTATCACATAGTACCCCTGACACTTCTCTCCACCCATTCACACCTGCCTGGACATGTTTCTTCACCTCTTTTTCCACACTCTCAGTTGCCTTGGACTGTTGACCCCAAGTGCCTGAAATCCTCCAACTTCTTGATCTCCACTCTCTGTAGCCTCACCGTTCTACCGGGCTCCTCTCATTCACACACATATATTCTGTCTGGCTGCAACTAACTCTCATTCCTCTCCTTTCCAGCGCATACCTCCACCTTTCTAGATTTTCCTCTACCTGTTCCCTGCTCTCGCTACAGATCACGATGTCATCTGCAAACATCATGGTCCATGGAGATTTCTGTCTAA
This sequence comes from Fistularia commersonii, assembly GCF_037954325.1. Taxonomy (NCBI): domain Eukaryota; kingdom Metazoa; phylum Chordata; class Actinopteri; order Syngnathiformes; family Fistulariidae; genus Fistularia; species Fistularia commersonii. Next base: position 13,179,675 of record NC_141300.1, on the reverse strand, counting down.
CCTCATCTGTCAGCCTTTCCATCACCATTGTGACAAGAAGGGGCTCAGAGCTGATCCCTGATGGAGTCCCACCTCCACCTTGAACGTCTCTGTTACCCCTACGGCACACCGTACCACTGTCTCACAGCTAGCATACATGTCCTGCACCAGTCTAACATACTTCTCTGCCACTCACAAATATATTCTGTCTTGCTGCGACTGACCTTCATTCCTCTCCTTTCCAGAGCATACCTTCAGCTCTCAAGATTTTCCTCAATCTGTTCCCTGCTCTCACTGCAGATCACAATGTCATCTGCAAATACGGCATGTCAATAATATAGTAAAAATAATCTTATATGATATTGTAGCAAGTCACGAATGTTGGGGTTTATGTTGATGCTTGTTTTCTGTGTGATTTTGGGGTTTGCTGGGAATCTTGTGGGTGTGGTTTGGGGTGCAATTCTGTTTTTTTTTTACCTGGAATTGAGCAGGAACAGTTAACAGCTATTGCTTATTAAACTGACGTTTTACCGTCAACTGGTTGTTTTCCGCTACTAAACAATATGATAATATGTCACCACATGTTGTTTGCATGAAAGTGTGAATGGTTGTATGTTCGTCCAGCCCCTCCCCCCTCAATTGCAGGATGAGTGTTATAGATAATGAATAAATGAATGAATGAATATTTCCTTACCAAGCGTTCTTATAAGCTGCATTTTGGCAATTGCCTCAAAGAAATTAAAAAGAAAAGATAACTTTGCTGTACATTCAGCCACAACGAAGAGCAGTATTACACACGGCATAAGATATTAGATTCCTGCGTAGCTGTGTCTTGGAAGCGAGAACTTTACAAATCTTCTTTTCTGCTGGTCAGGAGGCAGAGAAATGTTCAGTCAGACATTAAACCTCGGCCTAGTTGCAGTAATCGTTAAATGGACTATATTTAGAGAACCACTTTAGTCCGCCGAGCGCTTAGCAACACATTCACCCATTTACACACTGTTTGCGAGGCGCCCGCCTGCCTCATTCATGCACATTCATGCTAATGGTGAGGGGCACCAGGAACAATTAGCGTTCCATTATCTTGCCTGTGGACACTGCAAGCCCCCGTCTCAGGAGGAACCCGCCATTCCTTGCTAATCGGCATTATAATTTTCGGCTCTATTAGTCGCCGATCGCCGGGGTGCCGGCATGGGTTCGCTGGAAAAACCTTCTGAACAACCAGAATTCCAGAATTAATCTCTACGCCAGGTAATAGATGGTTTTCAGCCGATAAGCGTCACGCGGCACTTTACACAGTCAGAGTCCGAGTTATTTTTACGATGTTAAAATCACAACGCAGCACTGAGGACACTTGACTTTCACCCCGGCAGAAACCTCCGGAAGATGCCGGCTCGATTGCAGAGAGGATGAGGATCTGGAGGAACCAGCACCCATTGACACTAAAAATACTAGTAAGGATAACAGCTACATGCTAATACCTGACAGGATACACTGAAAGGAAGTCCTGCGGGGTGGAAGAAGCTGCTGCTCTTTCCGGTCCGAGTGGAGATGTAAAGACTTTGCTGGATTAAAGATTCGGCCGAGACATTTGTTACCCGTCCTTTTACCGAATGATGGAAAATGAGGTGCCAGATGGCGTCATGTCAGGGGGGCGCCATGAGTATTTATGTCTATATATATATATTCCATCTATATATTACAGTTAAATGTTCAAAAATTAGTATAAAAAGTAATTCTGCAGTTATATACAGGTACACACACACAGAGTTATTTTTGTATATATATATATATATATTACATCTGTATATATGATTATAGTTAAATGCTCAAAAATTAGTATAAAAAGTAATTCTGCTGTTATTTACAGTTACACACACAATATATATACTGTATAGATAATATAAATTCTGTATAACGCCCTTCTATATATATATCTATATATTTATATATAGATATATATATATACATATATATATGTGTGTGTGTGTGTGTATACATATATATATATATATATATCCGCAAAAAACAAAGAGAACACAAAAATAATCCAATGTAAATCAAATGTATGAACTCATGGAGGTCTGGATTTGGAGTCAAACTCAAATTTAAAGTGTAAAAACACACTACAGGCTGATCCAACTTTGATTTAATGTCTTCAAAATAAGTCAAAATGAATCAGTGTTGGTTCCTAAGTGGACTGTTAGATTTCACAGAAGTGTGATTCACTTCTGTGACAATTACACTGTCTTGTTTAAGTGTTCCCTTTATTTTTATGACCAGTATATATCCATACACATACACACATAAATACATATAAATGTGTAAATATATATATTTTTTATATGTCCTGGTTAGAGTGTGTGAATGGGTGAATGTAACCAAAGGTAAAGAGTTTATAAGTGGGGAGTAATATACATTATGCATATTGCCTCTTTCTGCCCTTTTAAATTCCAGATAACATCTTTTGCATGATCATGCGGCGTGATCTATCCCAGCCTCCCGCCATGTCTGTCGATATTATTACTCACTGAACTATAATGCGGTTTGTGCATCGCCCTCACGGCAAGAAGGTCCCTGGTTCGATTTGGTATGTTCTCCGCAATCAGTGGGTTCTACGGTTTCCTCCAACAATCCAAAGCGGAGACCCCACATTGCCCAGACTTGTAAATGAGCGGCTGAACGGTCGGACGTCTTCATATCATGTTAAAATGAGTTTTGTATGTCTCTCTGTATTTGGTCCTGCCAGTGTAGGGTGAAGCCCGCCTCTTGCACAAAAACAGTTAGGATAGGCTGTAGCACAGAAAAAGAGAAATAGATAATGAATGAATGAGTGAGTGAATGAATGAATGAGTCTCCGAATGCATTTAAGAGAAAGTTCGTGTCAAAACTCTTCCTATCGTTGCAACTGGACTTGAATTTCTTCACTTGAAGATGTTTCAGGCCTCATCTCAGAGGCTTCTTCAGTTCCACTGACCTGTTGGGAGTTTCTCAATATAAGTGCCAGTGTTTCGGCCAGGTCCAGGTTATGGTTATGTAAATAGAAGAGTTGATGGGTAGAAACTAGTTGCTAGTTGTTATGCTAGTGAGTGTCATTCATTGGGTGCAAAGGAGCAGCATTTGGGGAATAACTGGATCGGAATGTAAAAAAGTAAAGCTAAACAAAGGAGTTGAACATGTTGGATCTCATGGACTGAGGCTTGCGTGGAAGTTACCCGGCTCTCCTGTGTTGGGCTATTCGTTCGTGCAGAGGTTGTCTGGTCTCTCCAACGTAGACGTCATCACAATCCCCAATAGTCTTGCAACTCCATGGGAAGCACTTTTAAATGTGAAATAGGAGGTGCCTAACTCCAGTGCATATAGTGTTTATCATGTGTTCATTCATCAAGTTACCTATTAATACGCAGCAAAGTCTTAAGATAATGAACTCCCTGTTTGAGATGACTTATCTAATCCTTTGAAACGCGCGACCCCGAGAGAACAAATTATGTTGACGACGACGACAACGACGAGGAGGACGAGGACAACAGTGTCAATACATGATGCATTGACAGACAGTATCCTGCTGTTCAGGGCCACAGAGATCAGTATCATGCATCAAGCATTTCAAATTACTGCAAGCTCCTTGTGTGTGTGTGTGTGTGTGTGTGCGCACACGCGTCCATCCGGTTGGTATTTTGAAATTTTCCCCCATAACTGCTGATCCATGAATAGCCCAGCTAGCTGCTTCACCACATGCCCTGTCATTGAGTGCCTAATTGGCAAAAAACAAAAAAAAAAATACACACTGTTGCTATACACAGTGAGAGATGAATAAGCATGTCAGCGCGCACACACACACACACACACACACACACACACACACACACACACACACACACACACACAGGCACACACACACACCCACACGCACAAAACAACAAATGCACATATGCACATTGTAGATACAGTTTTGGTTGCAGAGCCAAACACACACACACACACACACACACACACAAGTAAACGGTTGTACACGCCCACAATCCGCCAAAAGGAAGAAGAAAACACAATTAGAGGAGAAAAATGTCAGGTCTACTTCACAGTGTGCAGACTTCTTAAGTGGCCCCACGGCCCTCGCTGTGCCGGGAATGGGAATTAACGGCGCCGGTAAATAAGGAATGCGCTCCTCGAAGAGTCGCCCCCCCTGGTCACCGCGCCTCCAAATGAAGATGCTTTTAATGTGAAATATTCTTGACACATATAGAAAGCTATACCGTTAAAAGTAGACGGCGAGGCACGGCTGTTGCGCTCAGACGTCTCACAAGCTGCACTGAATTGCGGCGCTGTGTTTTCCGCCGGCGGTGCCCCAATTTGTGTTTTCTGCAATTAGCATGATAAGCGGAGGAAGCAAACATGCTTGTAAATAGATGAACTGGACAAACATTCTCCAGTCTATCCTCTAAATGGATAAATGCTTTTATTTTCAGGGCTGGGACTTTAATTAATTACTAGAAAAAAAAACAACAAACTTGTTAATAGCATTGAAATTTGCACTGTGGAACCCAGTTCCTAGCGCTGGAGTACCGGGAGGACAGATTACCTCGATGCACGGAGGGATAGCATGATGGATGAGGAAGATGAAACGACGCCGGTTGACGGGAAATTTAAATAATTAAGCTCCAAACAAACATGCCGCTCTTCGGACTTTATTCGCGAAGGAATTTACGAATCACAAGAGCACCTCCACCCTCCAGAGGCACCTCAACGCGAAGCGTAGCAGCGCTAGCATTGCTAGCACTAGAAGGCACTAGTGTCATCTGTCAACGCTGGGACACATGACGGAGTCAGAGAGAAAATATCCAAGTCCGATAGTCTCCATTTGACCAATGAATGAGCGGATGCGCGGACACTCGCCCTTACGCCTTGATATGACCGACGAATGACGGGGTGAATACTTGTATGCCTCTGTATGACCTGTAAACTCTCACCTAGCGAGGATCGGCAGCCCAGACTCCAGGAGAAGTGGTTCAGTTGCTGAATGAATGATGAAAAAGTCTCAAATTGGCCACCCTAATTTTCTAATAATTTGGCCTTAATATGAGGAGACTGATGGCGGTGATAGCGCCAATGTGGCGGAGCCAGACCCCTTCCTGCAAATGAACAGGAACCTGCACGTCGAGAACTTCATTGTGTCTTAACAACTGCCTTTTCTATGCCACTCTCTCGCTCGCTCTCTCTCTTTTTCTGCCCCTGACTGACTATCATGGCCAATTTTACACTAAATTACTCCCCAAACAAGCCGGATAGAGACAAGCCCAGCAGTCTGGCACCCGGCGCTCGCGTGTAAACATGATTATATCGAAGTGGCCTCACATATTCGAGCGCGCGGTGACAACCAATTAGGGCTGACGTTAGCGCGGCTAATTCTTCAGATGCAGTGCGGCGAGAAGCGACAGACAGGGCGGGAGGGCAAAGGGAGGACGGGGGGGAAAATGTGATTGATGGAGAGAGAAGGGCAATTAAAAGGGGGGGAAATGGTGAAACACCACAGACTGGGTTGTAATTACTGTATTTGAGACGTTTTATTGTTAGGCATACAGACTCAGACCCCTGACAGTCGAAAGGCACGAATCCAGCCGCTCTTCTTCAGGGAAGGAACGGTATTTCACCTTTTGCAGACGATGCAGTTTTATTTGCTTGATCCCACTAGTGGATCTCCGGGTCTCGGCATCGGGGAAGGCGGGGTGCTCCTCTTTGGCTCGAGTGGAGGACTTCAGGTCACCTTTTGGTCAGGAGTTCTGGGTGATGACCCAAAGAACCAGATCAGGGCTCCGCCTTCGGTATGACGTGGGGAGCTTGGCCATCCGAGGGGTTCAGAGTAGAGCAGCGGTTCCTGCACATTCAGGGGTCACCCGTCTGGTCGGGGCGCCTTCTTGGTGAGGTGTTCCAGGGAGGTCCCACCAGGAGGAGGAAGTCCCAGGACACTCTGAAGGGACCAGATCTTGCGATTCCCAAGGAAAGGCTGGACCAAGTGGGCGGGTCGGGAAGACGTTGCACTTCCCTGCTTTGGCCGCTGCCCTCATGACCCTGGAGAAGAGGCAGATGATGGCTAAACGGATGGATGGATGGAAACGGGCTTCAGTCTCCTCTCCTCTGCTGCACTCACGTCGACCCTCGATCCGATTTTTCACCGAGTACTGCTCCGAACGCGAAGGTCGGACCCGATCGCCCGCCCTCGGACAGCTGAGGGGCAGCGGGAGGCCGTCGGCACGAGAACCGGAGGAGCGTAATGATCTTCCTCTCCCCGTTCGCCACATCCTTCCTCCAAGCGTGTTACATATTGATCTCGGGGTAACGGGGCGGCGGAGGGTGTTTAACGAGCCGTCCTTCGCCACAGGGCCCAAAACCCCCGCGCTTCTAATTGTGACGATTACGACTCGACGGGTCGATGGAGGAAAAGCCGAGATTTCCGCAGGGCCACGTTTGAATCGGCCGCCGTTCTTCTTAAGCGAAGCTGACCGGAGGCGCAGCGGAGACGCCGCTCGGACTCTGATCCTCGCCTCCCGGGTTTGATCCCCCTGCAGCGCACACCGGTTTGATTCCCCGTCGGCGGGAAAATACACATTTTGATAACCGGCATGCAATTTTCTCCCCGCTTTCTTCTCTTTTTTCATGATGCTGTACAAAGTGGAAGATTCGAAGCGCAAATTCCCGCTTTAATGCAGAATTTGGGCCTTTGACGACTTCAGCAGGTCGTCAGCTTTCCTTTTGGTATTCGTAGCTTTGGCCGTTACGGGTTCGTGAAGGTGTTGATGGGTGGATTCAACGTCCAAAGTCAAAGGAGGGATAGTATTAAAGCAATAAAGCTGCACGTCTCCCCTTACGTCCGTCTCCACGCCGCGGCATCTCCAACACCTGCGATCCTCATCATTCCCATGTTAAACGGAGCATAAACGCCAAGGCGACGAAAAGGCAATTGTGTTCGACCTCGGAAAATGAAAGGAAAAACGGGGGAGAAAGAAAAAAAAAACAGAAAGGAAGAAAGAGAAAAAATCACCGCGCACAGGTTATTGCTTTCTGTTAAGCGTGCGTCAACAACTCTTGAATTTAATGCGTTCCCGCGGCGGCGCTCGGCTCGCCGGCCCTCAGGGGAAATAACAGCATGTAGCCATTAGGGGATTATGGATGAGTAAAGGAACAAAAGGGGTGAGACGTATACATGGCAGACCTGTGTGTGTGTGTGTGTGTGTGTGTGTGTGTGCGTGTGTGTGTGTGTGCGTGTGTGTGTGTGTGTGTGTGTGTGTGTGTGTGTGTGTGTGCGTGTGGGGGGCCGCAAGACCTTATCGACCAATCATCATATACAAAGCTCGAACATGAGTGGTCTTACTTCTTAGAATTTTCAGAAGAAAAAAGAGTTGCATCACTTTAAATAGCATGAAAGCACACACACACACACACACACACACACACACACGCACACACACACACAACATTGCTCTTTATTAGGCTGTAACATGTTCTCATCACACATGTTCTCTGACTTACTTTTCCTATTCAAAAACGTTTGTTCATTCATAACCCTGGACCGATCACAGGGACAATTATTGTCTATGTGTGTGTGTGAGTGTTTGTGTGTATATGTGTGTGTGTGCGTGTGTGGTGTCTTTTTGACCAGTCAAGATTTACAAAGTGTCAAAATGAAAGGGATTGTTTGCTGGGAAACCAAATGTATGTCAAAAGTAGTGTACACACACGCACACGCACGCACGCACGCACACACACACACACACACACACACCCGCACATGTAAACTCACACGCACAATGTGTTGCATTCCTAGATGACAGAGGCAGAACAATACGAGGAAACTCTAATCGTGAAGTCTTATTATGCACCAGGACATTGTACTGAGAACTTTTTTAATGTGCAAATACTAAGAATACATTGTAATCTGGTTAAATAAGTTAAAATTGTCTCTGCGGCTGCAGGTTGTACACTGTCTGTGTAGCAACGAGGACGAAAGGAGGTCATCATCATCATCTTCATCACTAGTGGAGAGTCAGCAGAATGAGGAGTTCTGCCCTGATGAGTCAACCATCGGGCCTCTTCCCAGGTAAGTGTACCCGGACCACATCTGAATGGATGGGCCCAGGTATCACCATCACCATCATTACCATCATGATCACCATCACCATCTTCATCTCTATCCCCATCCCCATCCCCATCACCATCTCCATCGCCATCACCATCTCTATCACCATCACCATCACCATCTCCATCACCATCATCATCATCATCACCATCCTCTTTACCATCTCCATCATCATCATCATTATCATCCCCATCTCCATCACAATCTGTATCACCATCTCCGACCCCTTCATCATCACCATCACGATCACCATTACCATCAACATCACCATCAACATCTCCATCTCTATCTCCATCTCCATCTTCATCTCCATCACCATCACTATCTCTATCACCATCTCCGACCCCATCAACATCATCATCACTATCACTATCACGATCAACATCACCATCTTCATCTCTATCCCCATCCCCATCACCATCCCCATCGCCATCTCTATCAGCATCACCATCACCATCATCATCATCATCACCATCCTCTTTATCATCTCCATCATCATCATCATTATCATCCCCATCTCCATCACCATCTCTATCACCATCTCCGACCCCATCAACATCATCATCACTATCACCATCACCATCACCATCACCATCACCATCTCCATCTCCATCTCCATCTCCATCTCCATCAAAGGGGCCAACAGGCTGAGGTCTCCATCTGCTCCTGCCATCCAAAATTCAGAGGTCCTGACCTGGATGCCCCCCCCCCCCTTGGATCATTGGCTTCTATCGGTGAACAAAGAGGTGAGTTTGGTTCCTCCCGTCACCATCTTGTCACGCGAGATCCTTTGAGTGATGTTTTCTGGCAATATGTTGGAGAGCAGGCGGCTCCGCCCACTCATCCTTAAATCCTGGATTCTTTATTATTATGGCCGCTGGTTAGAGAAGCACAAAGCAATAAGCGGACACTTCTTCATTTAGGAACTCATTTATTTATCTTCATTGCCGACACGCGGCTCTGTCATTTATTGATCTCTCTTCGTCAAATGAGTCACCGCTGATTTTCTTCATCCGCTCTCGGGTGGAGATTTCACACGTTCTTCTCCACGTCCCTGCGGCTAAATGAAAATCGCTCAATATCATGCAAGGTTCCCTTTGTGGAGGTTTCTGTTTTAAGGAAAAAAAATATATAAATGCATCACAGGTTCTTCATCACCTACTTAAAAGAAGTTCCATCTCTACTTTCTAGGACCACTCGAAAACCATGAAAGGAGTCATGAAAGGAGCATACGTCCTCTTCTTTTTCTCATACTAGCAGCTGCAGAAAGATTATGGCAGCCAGCTGTCACCTACCTGCTCATAGAGGGTTTACTTTCCTGTTCTCTACGCCGCTTGTCGTGCAGTGCAGCTTCTGGATCCCTTCCTCGCTGACATTGGTCGCGAGCTGGACCAGTTGCCACTCGATCGCAAGGCCACATTGAGAGATGTGACGTTCACCCATTCATTCGCTCTTCAGTCTTCTTGTTATGGTGGCTGGACTTTCATCCATTCATTCATTTTTCATACAGACGTGAGGCCAGTCATTCATTCATTCATTCATTCATTCATTCATCATATTGAATAATGCAACCATTCATTCATTCATTCATCATATAGAAATATTCATCCATTCATCCATTCATCATAAGGAGACATGTAACATTCAACCAAACATTCACTCATATACAGAGACACGCAATGATAAATTGATTCATCATACAGAGACACGCAACCAATCATCCATTCATTCATTCATCATATAGAAACATGCAGCATTCATCCATCCATTCACCCGTCATTTAGAAACATGCAACCAATCATCCAACCATTCATTCATCATAAAGAAACATTCATCCAGTCATCATAAGGAGACATGCAACATTCATCCATTCATTCACTCATCATTCAGAGACACGCAACAAATCATCTATTCATCCATTCATCATATGGAGACATGCAACCATTCATTCATTCATTCATTCATTCATCATATAGAAACATGCAGCATTCATCCATTTATTCAATTATTGTATGGAGACATGCAACTATTCATTCATTCCTTCCTCATATAGAAATGTGCAACCATTCATCCATTCATCAGAAGGAGACATGCGATCATTCACCTTTGCATCCACAGGTCTGGAAAATGCAGGTTCTCCTGAATGGGTTTGGATTTTGTCTTATCAAACTAACACATTATCACGGCTATATTTATGAGCCTGTTGTGTGTGTGTGTGTGTGTTTATATACATATATATGTATATATGAGTGTCTAGTGTTTGTTCTCGCCGGCAGAGATAAGCAATCCTCAACATCTCCTAAATATGCAATTATGCACGAATACGCACACGTCAATACAATAACACACTCACACTCAGACACACACACGCCATTATAATATTAGGTTTACAGCCCAGTCATTTGTCAAGGGGCTCCTTAGGTGCTATAAAACTGTCTGTGTGTAAGGATTTGTCATCGCCACAAAGGCCTGATACCCCCATTAGTCATAAGATGTATACGGGAGGGGAAACGCCGGCTATGTTAGCAGGACGGCGGCGAGAGGGACGGGGAGGAGCCGGGAATGCGTGCTCAGTCAGGGGAGGCTACGCTAACGCTAAATGGGTCGCTTAGCGTTTCATTGTTGTCTTTATGCAAACAGGAAGTTCAGAGATGAAGACAGGAAGTCAGAGTGAAGTTTTTGCCCTCTCTCAGAGTATGTGTGTGTGTGTGTGTGTGTTTGCGGGCATGTTGGTGGAAGGAATCATTTCACTTTTCAATATCCTGCACCTTTTCATTGTGTTCGATTGAATTCCCCTCAACTTCTCTCTCTCTCTCTCTCTCTCTCTCTCTCTCTCTCACACACACACACACACACACACAAACACAGAGACACACAAAGATAGTCTGTTTTTCTATGAAGAGGGATGATGCCATTGAAGATGATGACATCTCCCATCTGACATTTACTAACCTTTTGAGCAGAGAGATGGGGATGGAAGGAGGAAGAAGAGAGCAAAGGGATGGATGTACGAGTGAGAGAGTGAGAGAGTGAGAGCGAGCGAGAAGAGGAGGAGGGGAAGGCATCTGTTGGTAGAAGGTATGCATGGCATTCCTGTTTTCTATTTCTCTCACCTCCGCCTTGTGCCCGACTCCACATAAAGAGCTTTTGTTGTCGTTCTCAACCTTTCTTTGGTGCAAAGTGTTTTCTTCTGTCCTTTTTTTTTTTTTTATTTGGCAGATGCAGCCTCCTACGAATTGTGTGTGAGGACGTTCAGCCGTGTGTGTGTGTGCGCGTGTGTGTGTGTGTGTGGTGTGTGTGTGCGCCCATGTCGGAAAGTGAGAGTGAGACAAAGATAATTGTTGTGGCTCCTGATAAGTCAATACTACAAGCGCACACAGATATTTCATGAGAATTTAGCATCTTTGCTCTGTTTGGAGGCTGCGGGTGCAAGACGACAACCGCGCACCAGGGAACGTGGATCATTTTAGGGATTACTGGGATATTTCTTGTATATTCATGATTGATAGGTACATTTTCCAGTGTGAAAATGGATCCGGCGGCCCGCTGGGCGGAAGCCTCTGCTGGAGAAGGACATGTTGGAGGACACTTTGGTGTGCAGACAGGAGGAGACGGGAATTGAACCGGCAACTTTCCAATTGGAGAAACACCTGAGTTTGTGGGGCGTGGATGAGATGATACCTGCACTATGAAAGAAAGGGACTGGGACGCTGCTATGGCCAGAAGACCTTCTTCTGCTCCAGAGGACATCCCAGCATCGCTTTCAGCAGAGTTTCAAGGTGTGTGTGCTCAGGTTTCTAAGAAGCTCACAGAGAAGAAGGTACAGAATGATGCTCCAGGCAATGTTCTGCGGTGCGATTCGGCAATCTGTTATTCATGTGGAACATAGACACCAAGCATCTGCAGATACATCACTACAGGCGCAGAAGAAACAACGTTCCCTGATGGCAAGAACCGGTCAAGAACGGTTCGGGGAGAAATCAAACTAGGTTAAAATTGGCCTCCAAACTTCCCGGGTGTCGATCCCAATCTCAGTAGACACACGGCCTTCATCCTTGGACCTCCACCTTCACATCTCGAAGGGTTTTAAGGATCTCCTGTGAAAATTGCTGGTTCCAGATACCACAACACACCTTCAGGGGTCCAGTGGAGTCCATGTCTTTGCAGGTCTTTGGTAGAAAATGAAGGACCTACACAAAGGAAGATCGCTAGTCGTAGTTTTATGGCTGGCGGCTATAAAGCGAACCCCTGACACACAGATCAATAATTTCTTCGATTGATCAAAAATCTCAGCGCTCGAGCTGCCAGAGCCAAGGAGAGGAGGTTAAACACCAAGGGAAGGTGCACCTCAAGCTTGCAGATGTCCGCGTGCATGTACGTGTGACACCATCATCATTGCGTGACCCACCAATTGACGCATTTTGGTAGGAGAAGAGAGTCTGGAATTAATCTTCGCCGAAATCACCTCCCGTGGAAGCATCAGTCCAGTCTGAAGTCGGGAAACGCCCGGTAGATCCATCTCGCCCAACATTTAAACACCCGACATGCTAATATGTTGATTAAAGTGGCACTGATCTCAATGTGTGCTTCTACCGCGTTTGGAAATTCTACACCTCGTTCTTTGATTCATCCTAAACAGTACATCAGGCGTTCTGGAAGATCTGAGCCAATAACGAAACAGCAAATATCATAAGCCTCCCATCAATTCCGTGTGCGGTATAATAGCTCGTACAAGTTAGCAACCATCGCCGGGGATTTGAGTATGAGCAAGGGGTCAATTGGAATAGAGCGGGGAGATGAGGAGGGAGGGAACGAAGGGATGATGAAGGGTAAAGGAGAGCAGAGGTGGTGTGCTTACATACATAACAGCAGAGATTATGAGGCGCATTCAGTAATGAATAAAAATGCGGTGCTGATATCTTGGGGTTGCTAATAAATGAGAAAAGGAGGGTTGAGAGCAGACAGCCCATACTAATCAGGCTACAGTTCCTCCACCTGCTCCCTGCAGGTGGAGGATCAGGGGAACGTCACATGGTAGATGTTCTGGAGATAAAGTCAGAACGAGATGGTTTGGACATGGACAGAGGAGAGGGGATGAAGGTTGTTGAGGTTTGAGGTCTCTAGGAAGACCAGAGGGGAGGTCTATGGATGATAGGGAAGAGGACAGGAAGTGAGCTGGTTTGAGAGGAGAAGGTGAAATGAAGGCAGGTGATTGGCTGAGGGTTCGATGGAGGCCCATCTAAGAAGAAGAACAAGAACAAAGGTTTGAGATAAAAATTCCCTTTATTCAAACGCTGGGATCTAACAGGTTTACACTCAACAAGAACAATGAAAGATACTCATTACATTACATTTGGCAGACGCTTTTATCCAAAGCGACTTACAATAGAGGACATAGGGACTGCAAATACACTTGCAAATACACGATGCACAGGAAACTCAGCTATACTCAGTATAGCTTGATGGCAGGGCATCGACTCAGGATGACAACATCAACTCGCCATGGTTGTTTGCGGAACACATGATGCCTCCTATTGCCCAAGTAGGAATAAAGTCCCCTATGTTGCCGGTTAAACAGAAAGAAATCCAAATCCACTTTCAGGCGAGTCCTAATCGGTGCTTTCAAGGCCGTCGCTGGACCCTCGTTCCCTTGATCGCGGGCCTTTTGCTTTTTCCCGGTCAGCAAAACGGCTAATTTGGCAGAACCCGATAAAAGGTTCAGCACAACTGACACCCACTTGTTGGTCTTCGAATATTTTGAACCGAAAACAAATAAAATGAAAGGTAAAGGTAAAGGAAACTCTGGTGATCAGCCTGACAGAAGCGTCCGGCGTCCCACAGCCAAGATTGAGTTAGCTGCAAAAGGTGACCCCAACTTTGTAAGACCCGTCTAGCGGAGGTTGAGACCCAGGCCTCCAGAACGCAAGGACCGGGACCTCAGGAAACCGTCAAAGAGCAGAGGCTCCTCCTTCAGCCACCAGCCCGGAAAGTTCATCCAAAAGTACAATGGAAAAAGTAAGTAAGACATGGTGTTTTAATTCCTTTTCCGTGCAGATCTGCCGTTCGCCTTCCACAGAAACATGACTCGCTTCTGCAGGCGGTACCTTTTTCTGTCATCCATAGGATGCAGATCTTGCTGTTTGTTAACGGCGATTACCGATCTGATATACTTATCAGTCACTAAATTGGTCGGAAACATCACCTTTCTCTTAGAAGGTGTTATCTGAGGAGACAGTTTTAAAGTCACCGGCGAACTTTCCGAACTTTTTAGTCGACTTTCCAACAGACCTTTTGGAATGAACGGCGTCACACTGGAGACGGTGATCCAGGTCGAGGGTGGGGACCGCGGGGACGCCTGCACGAAGGTACCGCCCATGACCGCGCCGCTAGCAATCAGCTGGTGGACGAGCGTTTGCAACTTCAGTAAGGCGCCCGCAACTCGGCTCACTCTGGACGCGCACGTCAGATTTTCGTGTCCAACCTGTTTGCTGACTGCAAAGTGTGTTCCCTCCATGGACACCGTACCGTCAGGCGGCATTATCTGTACTCCGAGCCGGAGAGACGGAGGTGCGATGGCGCACCAAACAACCGAACAAAGCAATCAAAATATCGTGAACATGAAAAGAAAAAGCACAGACAGAAAATAAACTAAAAGGTGCATAGACAGAAAAAGGCTCAAACGGCCCAAAAAGATGCTTTCAATCCCTGCTTCCCTCTTGCACAGAAGAAGAAGAAGAAGAAGAAGATATCCTTTTTGTGGAATTTGAAGAAACTGACGATTGTACTTGTATGGGATCTATTGACACACACACACACTGAGACCAACCTGCCGTCTTTCCTGTATTCCAGGAATTCCGTCCGATTTTATTTATAGATTAACGATATGCAATAAATGCACAAGGACGAGCAGTGAAAAGTATATCTTGACGCTGGACTCTTTCACTGTAAGACGGAGCAGAGGGAGGCATTTTAAGTTGGTCCCACCGCTGAGATGCAGTTATAATCAGCATCACCAACTTGCAAGGAGCACTTTGAAAGTCCCACTTAGTGGAAGGCCGGACTCAGAAAATCTCCTCGCGATTGTGGTTTTCAGCAGAAATCACACAGCCGCCGTCCATAATTCACGCAGCCGAAGAGCGAGAGGGTTTTTTTTTTTTAATCATCCACGGGACTTCAAACCAAAGCACACAAACTATTTGGAAATAAAAAAGTATGGGTTTCTTTCTACCTCTTGTTTGGAGTCTCCACGTTCTCCCGGTGCCTGTGTGGGGTTCCTCAGGGTTCCTGGAGACCCTAAAACTGTCCAAAGTTGTGAATGAGGGGCTGCGCGTCTCCGTATGGTCAGTGAATAACTATGAATGAGCTAATAGTTGTACGTCTGTCGCCCAATCACAGCTGAGATAGGCTCAAGCTCCGCCTCCAACCCAGACTCCGGGGTAAATAGTGTAGATCAGGTGTCCCAGACTCGCGGCCCTCGGAATAATATTTTGTGGCCCCCCGTGCCTGAAATCTAATCATTGTGTGAGTGCGACCCGTGCATTTTTTCTCACATGCATCCGGGGTTTTTATACAGTGGGTTTAAAGAAAAAAAAAAAGCAAGGAAAAAATGAAAAAGTAACTTTGCAATGTATTTTTTGCTTCAAAATTTGAGAGCAAAATGATTTTTGGATGAAAAAACGTCTCTTGACATTGTTAAAATGATTTTTCCTTCTCTTATTTCTATAAATACCACAAAAATGCTTGATTTAATAACCATAATAGCCTTGTAATCATTATACACCCTTTTACACATGCTAACAATCAATTTTCCATTAAATTCTAGTGGCAAATTTTCCCACACTGACACACTTTTCTCTTTTAACTCGACAATATTTTTAGGGTGTCATTTCATTAATACTTTTTAAAATTAATTTTTAATATTCATTCGTCATGTATTTATTTTTAGAAGAACAGTTGATTACATATGAAGACTTTTATAATTTACCTGTTAACCTCCTTTACACTAAAGCAATGGAAAAATTAGGACTTCGTGTTACTTCTAGGTAATGATTTCACTGGTCCGGCCCCCTTTTGGCCAGAGGTAAGATTCACGTTTCACGATTTCACACACTCTCAAAGTGCGAACAGCTGTTCCTTTGTATGCACGGCTCAGCCACGGAGGATAAAATCTCATAACGTGCATGAATTAGTCAACAATGTGCAGAAGAGTGGGTGCGAGGAACACACGCCGAATGACAGATCGGCCTGAAAAAAAGGTCTTCGGAGGGCGAACGGGAGCTCGCCTTGCAACGTCGGGGATGGATCGGCCAGTTGTTTTACAAGATGAGGTCACAGGCGAGACCGTCGGAGAGAAGACGGGAGTCTCAGCCAAAGGTGAAAGTGTCATCCAAGAGGTGGCGGGGGTGCTGAGGAATGAAGCAGCTCCGGAGCTGGAGGAGAAAATCATGCAGCCGGAGGGCATCGTCATCATTATTGAAGGAGGGGTTTTAAAAGCGGGAGCTCCGCAGGGGGGGGGCGATCTCCTCCTGACCTGGGCTCGGGAAGCCGATCGGCGCTTTGGGATTCAAAAAAGCCGAGCTGTTGTCCTGCATTCTCCGGAAGGTAAAGCCAGGAACACTTCAGCTTAGGAGAGGAATCGCTTCCGTGACCGTGCTCGTAACTCAGTCGGCTCTCAGATCGAATTCAGTTTCCCCATCGGAATAAATTCAGATGCAATTAGTTGGTTCCAGACCCCTGGTTTTGTTACCTGTTTTTAAATAAGAAAAATCTACTTTATGAATTACAAATAATGAATGTAATAATGCATCAGGAAAGAGAAAGTAAAGAAATTAAGTGAATATGGGATGAAGACGCCATTCATCTGTGCCTTGTCCTTCCTGGCGATGCACTTTATGCTACAGCGAGTTGCTATTTGCTCATTTTATGTCTAAACTTCATTCAGCGACTTTTTAAAACCATCAAACCGTCCGCTTTGAACGATTCTTCCGACGCGTCGACATTCCCATTGTCTCCTGCCTCCTCACAGAAAATACTCCCGTCTTCTTTGGGCTACCTCGCGGCGGCAGCCACCCCTGGAAACTCCCTTGTAAGTCACGATTCCACTGTAAATATATCAAAACCAATT
This sequence comes from Fistularia commersonii, assembly GCF_037954325.1. Taxonomy (NCBI): domain Eukaryota; kingdom Metazoa; phylum Chordata; class Actinopteri; order Syngnathiformes; family Fistulariidae; genus Fistularia; species Fistularia commersonii. The sequence continues at coordinate 13,162,441 of NC_141300.1, read as the reverse complement.
ACTATTAACTCTTAAAATGTGTATGTGTTTATTTATAATTTGTTGAGCCTATTAATCAGGTGCCAGTATATCTTCTGAGTTAAAGACAAAGGTAAAAGCAGTGCTATTCCCTTTCTTCGTAAGCGTATATAAATCGCAGACGAAGGTGGGCGCCATATAAAATCCAAGGGCGCCACATTCTAATGACACTTAAACGCCACTTTGAGCAGAGTGAAACTTCTCTGTCCGTTTAGTTTCATCACCTTTTCCGGCGAAAAGAATTAAAAAATTCAAATGTCCAACTTGTACATTTAAGCCGAATGAGGCAAAAGTGCTCAAATAAGTCCTGCTCATTTTTTTAAAATTTTTTTTAATGAACAGTCACACACGTGTCTGCATGTTTGAGGTGTTTTCTGAGATTCTGCGTCTTATTTTACAGCTCAGCTCCTTTATCCTTCCCTGACGTTATTGGACTGAAAATGACTCAATCGTGTGAAAACCTGAATAGCTGTATGTCCCTATATAACGTGTGAATGAGAGAATTTATAGGTTTATGTCTCTATGTAAAACATAGACTTATAAAACATGTCTTTTTGATGTGTGAATGAATGAATTAATCAGTAGATGTGTGTTTTTGCCACGTGAATAAATGACTGAATGGTCGTATGTCACTATATAACATGAGAATGACTGAATGAATGGCTATATTTCTCTATAGGCCCATGAATGAATGAGATATCACTATATACCATTTGAATAAATGAGTGAATGGTTTTATGTCTTTATGATGTGTGAATGAGTGAATTCATAGATAGATGTGTGTATATACCAGGTGAATAAATGTCTGAATGGTTGTATGGCACTATTTATATACATGTGAATGGCTGAATGAATGGGTATGTGTGTCGGTATGTCTTTATATGTTTTGTGAATAAGAGAATGACTATGTATCTATATCGATGGCTGGAATGCAAAACCTCCAATCTGAAAAAAAACAACTTTTTCCAGGAAATGAAAAAGTCATTTCATTTGATTATAGTATGGTCTTTTTTAAAGATATTCAAGAATATTCTATTGTTCACAGACTATATTCCTATGTTATAGTTTAAAAATACATAGCATGTATTTGTATTTATTTATTTATTTGATTTATTCATTTTTCATGTGTTTCATTTATTTATTTTTATTTATTTATTAATTGTTTTTACCACTGACAATGCAGATAAGTGTGTTTTTTTCCTAATTTTTTTCTGCTTCATTGTACACATAGGAGTTTTGTCATGAGACATTTATTTCAAAAGAAAGGGCGGGATTATCTTGCAGATAGACTGAAAATCTGGAGCCATCCCATTTCTCACCATTCAATGCAAAAACCCCAAATCGAAAAATTTGCAAATAGGAGGTTTTGCATTCCAGCCATCGATATGACATGCGAATGAGTGAATGAATGGAAAATTCATCATATGCAGCGCAACTGAAGAAGTGAATACCGGTAATTGTATGTCTGTATACAATGATATGGTATGTCTCCATATTACATGTGAATGAATGCATGAATGAATGAATGCATGCATGAATGAATGAAATAACGCATGCATGAATGAATGAATGCATGAATGAATAGTTGTTTGCCTCAATGTGAAATGTGGGTGAGAGGGTGAATAGTGGCTGTGTGATGGAGCGGTCCAGGTTAAGCGCTGCCTCTCGGCCAGGCATGGATGGCCAGGTTTGGCTCCGACTGCAGGATGAGCGGTTTAGATGATGAGTGAATGAATGACACAATCTTGTGGGCTCCCCTTTATTCAGGCTTGGATCCGAAATGCTCCCAAAGATTGTCAGAGAATCTTTTTCTCTTGAAGAAAAAAAGTCCCGCGTCGTCACCGAGGCCGGCATTTGCTATGTTTTCCTGCAGACAGAGATACCAGCCACCGACGGATAGAAACACAAACAGCACAGGGAGAATATTTGCCACTCAAATCACCGACTGACGGATTTTAAGCCAAAGCTGTCGAGAGAGGCGTGGATCGTCTCGGCACCTGGAATGTCACGGGGAGCCGTGACATTTCAACAGACGGCTCTGCTCCGCGGTCGACGCCGGCACGACCAGGGGAAAATGTGGACGATCAGAGGATGGAAACAAGCGCGATGCTAAAATTGCCTCTGCTGGTTTTTTTTCTTCTCATGACGTATCACCGCGTCGAAAGAGTAACAAACCGTGCCTTATTCAGAAATGTATCCCCAACACAAGATCCGGTAACCGACTTATCAAACAAAAAGAGGTGGACTCAGGGTTTTAACCTGTGAAACCACCTGCTAGAAAATGATCTAACCGCTCCATTTGGACGAGCAAAAATGTGTCAAAATGTTTAAAACCAAGTGCGATCGTCCCTTTCTGGTGTCTTGAAGCGGTCGATTACTACAACCGTAGCTTCCTCTGTTCGTCTTCGCAATACAAGATATTCAAAGTGTTCCATCTTTCTTAATAAAAGAATAGTTTATCCTCCTCACAACTAAACCTCCATCTGTCATATTAGTAACCGAACCTGTGTCGTCGTCACCGGCGTGCACGCTGCAACCGGCGCCCCTGCAGGGATGGGAAGGCCGGGGGTTGGAGGAGCCGCCGCTCCCCGGACGGAGTGATAATGAGGAAAACGGAAGGCGCCATTGGGTTTGGGCTGAGAATCTGCCAATGGATCAACGCGGATTTAACGTATCAGCAGGAGCAGATAGGTATTTTTTATTGTTTTTTTTTTAGGGGGGGGTGAAAAAGCTAAATATTTGTTCGAGCTTTGCGGTGGATCGGCCGGTAGGGCGGCTGATGGAAAGGGTGAAGGGTTGCAGGATTTTATATGAAGTGTGAATGTGTGAATGGTCATTTATCTCTGATGTGTGCATGAGTGAGTGAATGTTTGTTCCTCTATCTCATAGGTGTCAAACTCTGGCCCGCGGGCCACTTTTGGCCCACATTGTAATTATTTTTGGCCCGCAAAGCCATACTAAATAATATGTGCCGGCCCACCGGTATTACAGCCTACAGCACATGTACCGCTAATACCACAAATCCCAGAGTGCTCTGCTGGTGTTTTGGCACGACAGGACCCATAAACGGCTTCTTCTCTGTCGACAGTTAGCATAGCAACCTTATGCTAATACTGGTAACGTTTTAGCCTTCCAAAAAATAGCAAAAAGAAAGGAAGATGATCAGAGTAGATCAATTGTTCCATTTATTATCAGCCTGTGGTAAAAGGTTAAAATTCAGCTCAGGTTGCAAATAAAAAGAAGCACATGATTTTTATGTAGTTTTTATTTAGATAATAAATGCCATCAATGTGTTTTTTGCTTTGAATTTCAATTTTAATTTTAAGTTATATATTGTCTTGTAGTAACTTTTGCTTGTTCCATATACAGTTTTTAAGCACAACTTGTTTGGGTCTTTGAAAAGGGTCACTGTTATATCTGGAGGATGATTTTTTTCAATAAATATCAATGTGACTTATGAATAAATGAGAGGGTGAATGGTCGTGTGTCTTTATATGTCTGCCGTGATTGACCGGCTGGCTTTAGCTGAGCCTAACCTTTGTTTCAATTTGTGTAATAGAGCTCCCTTGTGATTGGTCAGAAATCTAAAGTGGGCGTGGCTAAAGCTGAAGCGCAGAAACGTTGCTACTCCCGTTTCTTTGCCTCGAAGGTTATAAAGTGATGGATTATTTTGAGAGTGAACATATGAAAGGATGAAGAGCTTCGTGCGGTGTGTAAAGTGGGGAGGGTGTAAATTACAGGAGAGCGAGGGAATTTGAAAACAGAGAGGAGGGGAGACGGAGGAGAAAGGAGAGGAGATTCCCCTGGACAGGTGCTACGCCAGGCTGATATTGCTTCGGTGTTTTTCAGCGCCACTGGCTGATTTTAGGCGTCTCTCTTTGGCTGTCAGTAGTTTTATCCGTTTTATTGTGTTCCGGAGAAAAACCTTGAATCAAAAAACATCACAAGTCATATGTTGTGAAAAAAAAAAAAAAAAGTATATAATATACACGTTTAATTAAGTGCGAAAATAGGAGTGTGAATTGTTGCACGAATAAATAGATTGATAAGTAGTAAACAAACAAACAAAACAAAAAAATACATGTCATAATTAATTGATAAAGAATGAAAGAAACAAATGAATAAATGTGAAAATGCATATATAGCACAATAATATACATTATATGTTCATTAGACAACATGTATTTTTATTTTTGGCCGTAATGCGCAGCAGCTCTGTGTCCTCTTTGAACCCCAGGGCTGCACCCTGACGTAACACCAGTGGCTCTTTGCACTGAAACCAGGAAGTGACACACAAACAAAAACCAAAAAAAATCATCTTTCTAACTTAAAATGACACACACAAAAAAAACAGTGTATCAAAGTCTTAAAAATCCCCTTTTGTGTGATGCAAACCTCACCGGGAAGGTTTATAGCTGCTTGCATTCAGTCAACACAACACGTTTGCTTATTAAGATTAAAAAACCCCGTGTTGGTTTGAAGAGCGTGGCCTTCGTGGACTCGTTTGTCGTCTTCGGAGCGAAGAATGAGACTGCGCCGCTAAAATGAAATTCTAAATACCGACAAGTAACACCTAAAGCATGACATTAAGAGAAACACCTCAAATCAATCATTCACTCAAGTGGGGATTATTTGGCTTTTGAAATCCTACAGACTGAAAGGCCTCGGCGTGGAAACTGACTCGGATGGGATCGATAAACCAGCTCCGGATTCCGGACTAATGACTTTATCTAGAGTCGGTAAAAAGTGCTCGACTGTCTGAAAGTCACATGCCTTACTTTGGGAAACATTCAACATTTTAATGTTGCCAGGGTTGGGTTTGGCGAGCGCACATCTGCCGTGGAATGCTGTGCTTTGGGAATTGCACAGCTGGTCCTGGTTCCCTGCAATTTGTGGGGGGTTAAAATCCAAAGCTTTGAGCCTCACTGGTTGCCGGGTCATTTGCTAAGTTACCTCTACCACCCTCCCCTGCGCCCCCGGCGGTGTAAACCAGTGGATCCTGCCCGGCCGCCAACTCCCTCTTCAGTGAATGCTAGCGCCTTACGCCCGCTCCAACTGAGCTTCCTGTCCCTGACCAGGTTTCTACCCTCATCAGTGTACGCTGGTGCCTTTGCCTGGCCGCTGTGACCCAACCAGGCTTCCCTCGACAGTGTACACTAGCGCCTTCTGCCCAGGCGCCGGTTGCCCTGACAGGCTTTCTTTCATTGGTGTATGCTTGCACCTTCAAACTAGCCGCCCCTCATCCAAGCAGGACTCTCTGGTCGGTGTATGTTAGCACCTTACCCTCAGCAAAGTGCCCCCGTCCAGGCTTTCTCATCAGTGTATGCTAGCGCCTTCCGCCTAGCCGCAAGTGACCCGATTGGCCTCTCCCTTGTCAGTGTGTGCTAGCACCTTCCGCCTCATCACCTGCCCCCGACCAGGCCTCCTGTTCCTGCCAAGCGTTCCTCTGCCTGTTTCTGCCCAGGTTTCTACCCTTGTCGGTGTACGCCAGCGCCTCTTGCCTGGTCGCGCATGACTCAAGATAGGTAAACGGTAGCACCCTCTGCCTAACTGCTCGTCCCCGACCAGGCTTTGTGCCTTTGTGCCTTGTGCCTTTCACCCAACTGCCTTCTCTTAGCGGTGTATGCTAGCACCATCCGCCTAGTGGTCTGTGATACGACCAGGCTTTCTCTTGGGATTGTGAGAAACGTCTTTGCGATTCCTCGGTATGTCTAGTCCATGCAGAGAAAGTGACAATGAAGTTGACTTTGACTTCTTTTCGGTGTATGCTAGCACCGCCTCCTGGCCCCGTATCCCCAACCAGGCCTCTCCCTCGTCGGTGAATTCTAGTGCCTTCCGCCGAGCCGTGCGTCACCAACCAGGCTCTCTCATGTATGCTAGCGCCCTCTATCTCGCCGTATGTCCCCAACCGGGCCTCTCCTTGGCTGGGGTATGCCAGCACCTTCCACCTCATCACCAACCTTCCACTAAGCTTCCTATTCCTGCCCAGCACCTCTTGCCTGGTGGCCCAGCATTGGTGTATGCTAGCCCCCTCTGCATAGCCCACTGTCCCAGACTGGGCTTCTTACTAACTGATGTATGCTAGTGCCTCTCGCCTAGCTGCCTGCTCCCCCTGCCTGATCTGCATGTAGCTGTTCACCTGGTCTGAGTAAACTTGTTTAAGTATTTGTCTCTCCTATGGGTCCGACTCCAAACCCGTAACAAAGTTCTCATTTCCATTTTTCACATCACCCGTCTTTAGATGCTGATAAATGCTCTCCATAGGATCTCCTTCACCAATTCACACACTGGCACAGACCTTTGGGAGAAACTAGGGGATTTGTTGTCTTGCAGGCAGGAGGAGCCAGGAATCCAACCCACATCTCTCAGATTGGAGGAACGGCCGCTTTACCAGCTGAGATGCAGCCTTTGAACGCATCTTGTCAGTATTTGACTTTATTTATGGTAAGAAATGATACGAAATCCAACATCCCAATATGGATGTCCAGACAATGTAACATTTGAACATGCTCTGATTCATTGTCAGCAGATTTAAGCTCGGTATTTGAGCTCTACGTCCGACGTCAGCTGAACTGCAGAGTGTGTGTGTGTGTGTGTGTGTGTGACCTTGAGCACACACTCGTGTTAAACCGACATCCGCTGCAGGCACGTAAAGCCAACGTCTGAACCGGTATTCCAGGCGAGTGTGTCTGCGGTATGTAGTCATATGTGTACAATGCTGCATAATTTAGCATGGACACACTCACATACACACAAATATATGTCGGGACGCTTGGGACAGACGTACACACACACACAGACATACACACACACCAAATTAAATCAGTGCAGAGCTTGGCACTTGAGCTTCCCTGGGCCCGAGCCTGCTGGCTGATTCAATTTTCGGGGGGGAGATCTGCCGACAATGACCGCAACGCTCACCTTTGGAAAGAGAGAGAGAGAGAGAGAGAGAGAGAGAGAGAGAAAGGGAGGGAGAGAGAGAGAGAGAGAGAGAGAGAGAGAGAGAGAGAGAGAGAGGAACATTGGCATTGGCAGGTTGGAAGAGGCAAAGAGGGAGAGAGGAAAGGTGACTGTCACTGCTTTTCGAGAGGGTGTGCGAGAAGGAAGTGTAATTTCAGTTTGGGGTGTTGGAGGGTGTTGGAGGGTGTTGGAGGGTCTGCCCACAGCTTAGATCTCCATCTGCCTTCAAGCTGGCTATATTTATCTTCTGCTTAAAGTGAAACAACTTTACATCATGTCACGTTCACGGGCGAACACCCCGAACACAATCGATCGCATCGAATAGCACGAGCGGCCCTGTCTATTTCCCGCTGCACGAGGGTGCGCTAACTGCATCTGCGGAATCGATGAGCGATGAAGATGAAGACTGAGAGAAGGCTGATTCATGAAGCTCAATGTTTTTCGTTTTTCTCGTAACGCCGATTAGCTTTTCTCCTCTTACTAATCCAACTTTTGTTCGGAAAGGATCAATTGGCCGCCTCCGAAAAAAGGAACGGAGACGAGATTCCTGGAGGTCAAAGGGAAAAACACACTCGGGGATGTCACGGATGTGTGTGTGTGTGTGTGTGTGTGTGTCACATGGAAATAAGCGGTAGTCACCCTTGCCAAAACACACAGCTCCATGGAAACGACGCGGGGGTTTGGAAAGGTACAGACAAGAGGAGTCTGATGGTGGGAGCGATGGGCTGGATACTAGACAACACTTGAATTCTATTAAAAGGAGGATTTCTGCAAGCGTGACCTAATATCTGCCCCCGTGCACGAACGTGCACATACAGGAGTATTTCACCCTGATTTCTGCTCACACCTCTGGCTTCCTGCTCTTTAGGAAGCTCAATCGACCCTTTTTATTTTGAACCCGCATCACGCAGGATAATGGTGACGGTCCAGTATAAACACTTATTAAACACTCGATGACGGGATTAAAATCAGGAATCAAGTGACGCCACATAAACTCCACCACCTCCTCCTCGTGTAAACACAGGACATTTATCTCTAACCCTTTTCCTGTGTTGTGCATGAGAAGGACCAGAATACAAGGTGAGGCTCGTTCAAAACCAAACAAACAGATACATTTGATGCTTATAAACAAACATCCTATATCGCTGCAGTTGCACTCCATACTACATTTTCTTTTTCTTTCCCTCCAGCCTTGATGCTGCTCCTGCAGAAGCATTCAGGAGTGAGTCAGAGAGCGAATGGTTGCACGTCGCAGTATGACGCGATTGAGCGAGCAAATTAGCTTCGCTATTTGACGGGTGAATGATGCAGCGATTGGTTGAATGTCTTTATATGGGCTGTGAATGAGAGGGTCAATGCTTGGATGTCTCTCCATGTGTCCCAGATGCTGCGATAGGCTCCGCCCTCTCCCTGACCTTTGCCCTGACATTGGAGCTGCTGACTCCCACCACCGAACATGGATGTTCAAGCAGCACGGCGAAATCCCCGGATGAGTTCCCGAAGCATCTCTCGCTTTGGGGAACGGAGTCGCTCACAGAGCAGCTTCGACTCCGGAGGACCCGAGAAGGTAATTTCTACTCAATTCTTCCAGACAGAGCAGATGATGGAGCTTCATTCGTGGCTGAGGACACACAGCGCCACAGAAGTGACACCTTTGTTTTCCCCCCCGTTTTTCATTTTTCACCCGCGCCCCGGAGGCCGAGTCAGAGCGTCCTTCAGCGAGGAAACCCAACCATTCATTGCTCCCGATGAGATGGCTTGGCTCCTTGCGTGGCGGCCTCCCCCTGTTGGACGGTGTGTGTGAACGGATGAGTGATGCAATGGCGTCCAGCTAGCGTCCAAAGGCACAGCGTACTGTACGGGTGAGAAGAAGTCATTTCAGGACGTTGTGACACATAATAGGGTTTGTCCTGGTGCCTTCGGGTTACATTACTGAGGAATAAGTCGTTCATTCGTTCATTGTCTCGGGGGTCCTGGAGCCTATCCCAGCTGGCCCTGGACTGGTGGTCTTTCATTCATGTTTTATTTAAATAAATCATTTTAAAGATAAGATTAAATGAATTAATCGTTTCATTCATTGATCCATTCATTCATCATCTTTCATGCTTGTTCTTCACTCCGGTTCAGGGGTGTTGGTGCTGAAGCTTATCCAAGCTGTCATTGGGTGAGAGGTGAGGTTAATGATAAGCAATTTTAATTAATGTTTTATTGTTTATTTTAACTAGCTATTAATCAATTAATCAAATGATGAATTAATTAATCAATCAAGTCATTCATTCATTCATACATCTTTGATGCTTGTTCTTCACCCCGATCTCGGGGTGGTGGTGCTGAAGCTTATCTAAGCTGTCATTGGGTGAGAGGCGGGGTTAATGATAAGCATCTTTAAGTAATGTTTTATTGTGTATTTTAACTGCCATATTAATGAATTCATCAAATAATTAATCCATGAATCAATCAAATTATTCATTCGCTCGTTCATCTTTGATGCTTGTTCTGCGCTCAGGGTCAAGGGGATGCTGAAGCCTATCCCAGCTATCATTGGGTGAGAGGCGAGGTTAATGAAAGGTATCTTTAATTTATGTTTTAGTTTTTGTTTTAACCGCAAGATTAATTCCAATCACCAATTCATCCATCCATCCATCTTCTTCCGTTTATCCTGCACTCTGGGGGTCAGTAGGTGGCGGAGCCCATCCCAGCTGTCTAAGCGGGTTCATAATAAGTATATTTAAATCTTATTTTTTTTTATTGGCATATTCATGAAATGAATCCAGGTGATTTGCAAATCGTCGCCCTCTTAAAATAATCGCCTAAGTCATTTTTTCAGATTTTTAAGGAAACACAAAAAGCTGAACCATTTGACACACTCTTGACATAGGCAATTTCTACTAAAGGGGTAGAATGGCACAATCTGTTTAACTGAGGTTGTAGGCAATTTTGCCAGAGGTGATCAGCATCATGAGGAGATGATTTTGGCAAAAAAAAAAACATTTTTGTAAAAAAATTACTTAGGCGATTATTTTAAGAGGGTGATGAAATGTGGTTTTTCTGTCTGGATTGGCTTCCAGCTGCAGGAGGAGGAGGAGAAATGCTCTTTTCCTCAGCAGAGGTCCAAGTTTAAGGTTCACCTGCATCACAGGGTTGAGGGCGGACAGACGGACGGAGGGACGGCTGGAAAGGTGGTGGGTGGGGGGGCATCATCCTTCAGACGGATGATTCATTGTTATACAGAATCACAAACAGCGAAGGAGGCGGGGGGGGGGGGGGGGGGGTGCAGAGGGGTGACAGAAACGGAGGAGGTCACATATGCTTACTTCCATAGACATAAGCCGTGATTAAATTGAGTGTGTAGTTGCCGGCCGCTCTTCAGGTGCGTCCGTTCGTGCGCAGGCGGGAGTGTGAGTCCTGTAATATTGTCTCCGGTCCCATGGGCCAGAGCTGAGCAAACTCAATCAACTCCCACTCACCTCTGTGCCCCCCCCCACCCAACACACACACACATACACACACACACACACACCACCATCACCACCACCTCAACCCCCCGATATTGTCAGGCCACGGCGAGACAGTGGGCCAGCTTCTGCTTCGGCCTGACAGGGAGAAAGAGAGAGGGGGAGGAAAGTGCATCAATAAGGGTATGTAAGTCAGGAAGGTGTGTGTGTGTGTGTGTGTGTGTGTGTGTGTGTGGGTGTGTGTGTGTGGGGGGGCACATGTTCTGATGTGCCCTTGAAAGAATCAAAAGCCTCTGCAGATTGAAAGCATCAGTATGCCAAACGCTACCACTTGTGTTTTCGCTGCCATGTGCGCACAGAGGTGTGTACGTGTGTGTGTGTGTGTGTGTGTGTGTGTGTGTGTGTGTGTAGGCAGCAGAGCCGTGGCATGAAGTATTGGGATACCAAGACTATTTTTTCTTCTTTTGCTGCTTTTTTATCGAGCACTGATTATTTGATTGCTCTGCCTCATTTTCTTGTGTTCACACACACACACACACACAAACAAAAACACACACACACACGCAACCTGTTGCCCAACCATCACCACTTGTCAATCAGCCGCATCTGTCGTGACAAGCTGTTGCAGTGGGGAGTGGTGGGACACGGGGCCATCGGCGCTCGCAAAGACAACACCGATCAATCAACTGATCAATCATAATTGGCCCCCGTTTTGCATTTTCCGCTGCATTTTCCTAATCATCACTCATTTATGCAAATTCTCACCGGGGTCCGGGCACGCGGGTCACCGCCGAAACCCGTTGGTTTGCAGAGAGATCGGATTTTAGCTGTATTTAGATTTATGCTAATGTTGCCGGTAATGATATTCGGCGGGTTCTGTGCCCTTGGATGTCAGCGAAGACATGAACGTTGCTGCAGTGAGAGCGCTGGGACCGGGACGCCGCGACTCCTGCGACGCTCCGAACGCGGAAATAAACCCAGAGCCTTTTTCTGTACAGCGGGATTAATGTATTCATGTTGTTCCTAATTTTAGATTGTAACTAACCCGACAATGAACAGAATAACCTCACCAGATTGGCCGCGCTGAAGTTTCAGGCCCAAACTTGTTGTGATCCACTTCCGGCGCTTTAATAGTATTTTTATGTGAAAACTATTCATTCATTCTTTCATCATATGGACTGTGGTCCTGCAGTGAGGGTCAATAACAGGGCCACATGTGGAGATATGCAAGCAGTCATATATTATGATGCGATTCACACCTCATTTAGATACACTCTTACATGCAACATTCACTTTTTTCATTCACGCCCCATATAGACATTTTTTATTTTGAGACGTGCAGCCATTCACCCTGTCATTCACACATCGTGACGCAATCATTCATTCATTCCCACCTCATAGAGACATTTTTGATAACAGCTTTCACTCATTCATTCGCTTGTCCTACAAAGACGTGCAACCATCCACCCGGTCATACACACAATATAGGGAGATGCAATAATTCGCTCATTCACGCCTCATTTTAGAGACATGTAAGCATTCACCCTGTTGCTCACTCATCGTATGGAGACACAAGCATTCATTCATTCACGCCTTATATAGACATGAATAATTACAGCATTCACACATTCATTCGGATGTCTTATAGAGACATGCAGCCATTCACCCTCTCATTCACACAATGCATGAAGACACATTCATTCATTCGAACCTTTTCTTTTTCATACATATGAGATTCAACCCTGAGGACACAGGGAGAACATGGAGACTCCACACAGGAAGGCCCAACCAACCAACCGGGGACCTTCTGGCCGTGAGGGGGAGGTGCTCGCGGTCAACTGTGATTGGTCCAGTACAAACTCCTATCCTGCAGGATAAACAGTAAAGAGAATGAATGCATGAATGAATGAATGAATGACTCCATTTCGGTGCAGGTCCGATCTGCAGCAGTCTGGACCGTTCTCTGCCGCCAAGGGTTTTTCCGACAACGTTCAGTCGGCCATCGGTGCAGAACGAGCCGTCAAGTCAGGTCTCAAATTTTTCATTTCTTCACGCTTCTCTCGTGTAGACCAACAAATATCTCATCAAACAGGACTGCAACTTCACCTGCCGCCGTCTGTCTGGAAACAAGCTGCCGGTGAAGATGTTGGAAAGCGGCGCCGCTCACCAGAGAGACGCTTCTTCCCTCTTATTTGCTAACTTTTCCTCTGTGATCGTTTAATCGTGTCGACGGCGGCGGGTCGGATTGATTTTCCCGCGAACGTCTCCGACTAATTCCTGACGGCTATTAGCTAAGAAACAAATTTGGGTGACTGGAAGATCTTCAGCAGATGATTTGATCTCCAGGGCCTTTCTTCACAGATGCACGGCCGTTGCGTTGCCGGCTCACGGTGAAGTTTTATCCCGTGGAACGGTGTCTCAAAGTGTTCGGCCAAACATCCTCCGCTATTCCAAACAACACAAGATCTTTACTCGGGGAATCAGCGATGGCTCCTGCGGTCTGAGAAGGCCTTCATCCTTCATTTGACGCTGCCGTCAATACCGAGAGTGGGACTGTATTATCCGTCCTGCACTCAGAGACGGGGTAACTGTGAATCAATTAAGATTAATCTGGATTAATTCCCTTTCATTAATTGTGTTTTCATTTTGGGCAAATAGATGGAAGGCAACGATATGTGTTTGATGCAAAAGAAGAAGGGATAAAATAAATGAAATGTATCAAACACACCAGATTTACCAACCACATGTTTTCCTTCTCTGTCTCAGCCTTTTGTTCCAGCTGCTGCTTTTCAAAGCTCCGTAAAAATAAAGTTAATCGATGAGGTCCCTTCTCGGAGTTGACGCTGTGCTTGAAACAGGAAGTGCTCCGGTGAGCGGAAATCGATTTCGACAACTAACACCCGTCTCTCCGTCGTCCCGTTCTGGGTGTGTTTGGGGTGCAACGTCCCGCCCGGGAGGTCGTACCATCCTGGCGGAGCGGGCTCTGACGCCACCAATCAGCTCCGTGAGATTCTCGGTCGTTGAGTCGTCGAATGCACGTATTTACCGCATTCGGAATTTGAATCAAACTAATCACGCAAATAAATATGGATGAATGGATGAATTTTCACATGTATCTTTTGAATAGTTTGAGTCCTGAACTTTGCAGCTTCCTGTTTTATTTTGTAGTCCCGCCCCTCACTTCCTGTTCCTTGTCCTCACGCGCTCTCTCAGCTCTTCTCCCACCGTCACCTGGTTCTCGTTACTAATCCGTCGAGCTCCTGGTGGAGTCCAGTCTCCGGCAAAGTTCCAATGGACTGCAGTGGTGAGTTGCTTATTTAAGTTTGATTCATTGTTTTAGTCCAGGTTTATTTTCTGAGATGACCGTGTCACTTCTGCCTTCTTGTCAAAACCTTTAAGCCTCGGCCCCCTCGAAAGCCCCCGAAAGTTGTTGTATGGCAGATATTTGTAATATTCTCCACAATTTGGGGATATTGTTTGGGTAACCGCTGAAGTCGTCCTCTTGGATGTCTGTTGGAGGTTGTTATTTGCCTGGGTGCCACGTTGACTTTTTCAAATGACCAGATCTCAAGGTCTGTCGGTGTCACCAGAAGGTGTGTGTACATCTGCGTCTGATGAATTCATTCCCAAGTTATTTATACAGTTTCGGTGATTTATGCACCTTTGCTCCAGGAGAGACGCACACTCAACACACAACATATTCACGTTAGCAAAGTCAGGCGAGGTATTGAGAACGTGAAGACCAAACCTCCTTTCTTGCCCGGATGTGTCTTCCTTTTCACGCCTCGTCCTGTTAAAAATGTGTCCAAATGTCTGGTTTTCACTGTTTCTCACTGGATCATTAACATGTGCTAAAACTGATTTGTGCTTTGTACAGAATATTACAGTTCTAAGGCTGCACTTCTAACTTAACAATTTCAAAGACTTTCCTATTTAATCGGCTCTGCGGGAAAATATGGAAGATGGGGGAAAACTGACGGCATGTTTGTTTGCCGTGAAGCTGCTGTTTGATTTTTCACATTGTAAAGACAGGAAGATGTATTTAGTTAAAGGATCGTCTTTCCTTGCGGAGAATTTATTTTGAGAATTGTCAAATAGATTTTTAAATTAATTCGCATTGAATGGCCTGTCAGAGTCTTGGGTTATAAAAAAAAAACATTATTTTGAATGTTCCTTCCAATGCATAGGAGCCATATGACAAAAATATTACGGTTATGAGGCATCTTCGAGCATGTTGGGGATGGGGAGTTGTAGTTGCATCATCATCTCACGTGCTTCTTATTTGGAATTCAATCTTTTCATAGACTATTGAAAAATTCCATCAATATTTCTTTATGCATTTCTTGCATCGATCAGGAATCTTGGAGTTCGTTCTTGAACGTGAATGGTTGAAGCGCTCTGAAACCGCTCTGTGAGTGGAGAAAATTTGAACAGATGTTATACAGACTGATTTCAAAAATGCATCTTGTGGTGGTTAACAAATGATTGAATAGAAACGCACCGGCACTGCATGACATTGAGTAGGAAACTTTGAACAAGATTCATGGCATTTCTTGTCACATGAACAGTGTAGAAACGTGTTTTCCTCTACAGTGAAATCCACACTTTGCTGTCCGCAGTGTATTTGAATATGTGCTGCTAGAAAGAGTGTAAACATTATTATAAATATAATAATAGATATGAATATGACCATAGCAATATAACAGTAGCGGTGAAATAAGACGTTTGAGTGCAGCTTGGTGTGCAAGTGTGCAGGATGTAAGGATGAGCGCAATTTAAGTGGCAGAAGCCTTTACATGTGCAAGAAGAGTAAAAACATCAAATGATCAAATGAGTTGAAGCAATTCCTCAAAGCAGCATTCACTTTGCATCAGATTAATTCTGGAAGTGCGTTTTGTCGAGTGAAGCTGTGAAGAGTGTGTGCAGACTGATACCGAATGAGCGTCCACACCCTCTAAGAACTCTAAGAAGGCTTTGTCTCAAAGTGGTTCCAGGAAGTAGCATCCTACAGGGGAACCTTTTCAGTTTTACATTCCCTCAGGCGGTGATGGACCACGGTGAGGGTAGCGCTGTGAGCTGAACCTTCAGCTCCACACTCCAAAACAAACCAGTGAAGAAGAAGAGACACCACGGAGGTGGAAGCTGCAACAGCGTTCACGGAATAATACCACGGACGGACGATCAGATGGTTGCGTTCATCTTCTCCCTGCATTGCTTGGCCGTGTGAAAAACCCTGCACTTACTCTGGCCGAAAATGTCGACGTTCCTCTGTGAGCCCTTAAAGCTCCTCTGTGGCCCAGAGGGCCGGAAGAGCTGTGATCTCTCCATCGCCTCATTTCTCGCTGTTACTGTTCATTTTGTCGCAAGAAAACATCTGACCGTTGACCTTTTACAAAATGGTGTCCTTGGCCTCTGCAAGAAGTACTGGAGGCTTATGAGTTCCACCAATCACCAGGCACCTATGAAGAACACCCTGCCTTGGAGTAGGAGCTAAAATGGTTGTTGGAGCTGAGGTCCACGGTCCTGCACCAGGAAACGGCTTCGCTCCTGAAAAGGAGCAACAAAACGTTCCTATTGTGAGAAAGCGACCGACGACTTGGCCTTTTAAGAGAACGTCTGCGTGTATCAAATGTGAGCGGGGCTTATTTCTACTGTTCTTCCTAAACCAGCTTTGTCATCACTGTGTACAATATTTGCTTAGACTTTGTAAGGGAGGGGTTTGCATAACACCCCTTACATACACTCCAACTGAAACAATTTAAATGGAAATGTCCGCAGTTCATTCCTGCTCCTGATTTGCAGTTTGGATGAGACCTGATCAACTTTTGTCCACTAAAGTGTGAAGTTACAAAAAAGCCGCCGTTCCCTCCTGTTGTAAAAGCGCCTCGCGAGGAACGAGCGTCCTCCTTGGGTTCATCTCCTGCTGATACGGCGTCGGTGAGGTCAAGGGTGTGATCTGAAATTTGATTCAGGCGCAGATGTTGAAGGTCGGGCTCAAACCGTGCGGCGGGAATAAGAGCGAACGCGGTGCCCTAAAAACGGCAACTAAAGATAGCTTGTTTGTGCGCTCAGACGGCTCGCCTCTGGGTTAGTGCTAGAGTGATCATGGTCTGAATGTTCAACGCTGGTTTCTGTCAACTCTCATTAATTTCCTTAATACGGCATTTATCAGCTCTGCCACACCAGGTCACTGCTTCCCAATTAGTTGGAAAATGCAAGACGCATTTTGCTTCATCCCTCCAGTCCTGACTCATCTCATGGAGAAGGAAAAGTGCAGTTTAATGAAGCAAATCAATTGAGAAAACAAGTTGGGGCGATTTCTGTCGCGGCATCATCTCTGCCAGTGTCCTGTCAACAAAACCAGTTGAAGTAACATTTACATTGGCTTCGTCCATCTGACTTGTGAGTACCTTGTTATTCCTACTCCAGTTAGCTTCCTATATCTTCCAGTTATTGGTTGAGCACCTTTTATGAGCTTTAATTTCTGAAAACTTCACTGTGTGAAGCATTCGGATACATGTACTTCAGTCAAAAACCTACATTTATCAACAGATGTTCAAATTAATTACCACGTCCTCCCGAATTATTGAGAAAAACAATCCCCTGACTTGTACCTTCTCAAAGAAGTTGGTTTGAGGCTTTGAGCCCCCCCTGTTGTGAACTTCTGATGACTGAATAGTGGTCTCATTTGCACCTGAAGGACTGGCAAGAGCCAACTTCAGGACTTTACCGCGAGCCACCGATATTTGGGGGTGGCTATGGAGTCGGCGGTTCGAATCCCCGGTCCTCTGTGGGCAAGACCCTTATCGTCCCCCGGCGGTATGGTCTGCGCCTGCTACGGCAGCTCTGCTGCTATGCGTGAATGCGATCCAGTTTGAAACCACAAGGTGTCGAAAGCCCTATGCAGGTGGAGACCAATCAAGCCGTTTATTTTGACACAATTTTAGGCCTCGATGTGTGGTCAAAGGACTCATACTGGGTGGAGCCATACGGACGTAGCGGGCCGCTAAATCTGGGCGTCAGTCAGGAGCTACAAGATATAGCATTTACATTTTAGCAACGCTGAAGTCGGGTAGAACTACAAGTGACCAATTTCATTTCGACTTCTCCGCTCATACCGTTCTCCTAGGCTTTTACTTTCAGTATCACTTTTCACTTATGTGATATGAAATATGCAAAGCACTTGCGCTTCTCTACGGATGTCTGCTGAGAAAAAAAAAAAACAGTCATTCTCAAAGGTCCAAAGCATACAGTCCTTTAAGAAGACGGGAAGCAAGTGAGGGGTTTAATTTACTATGCAAGAAGTTAAAGAATAAAAAAAATAGACTAGAATCAAGAGCCTCACAGGTTGAGGGGATTGGGAAGCTAAAAGTTTGTTTGGATGCGCAGGGTTTCTACTGTCCTTGTATACTATCTTAAAAAAACAAAAACAAAACACACACAACTAAGAGCTTTCGTGCTTCTTTCACACATGTGGTTAGCAGTTCCTCCCCCAAGCAAGCTGGTTCCAGGTGGAGTCTCCATGTTCTCCCCGTTTCTTCATGGCTTTTTCTCCTAACCGGACTTGACCTATCTCATACCGGCTGCCTCTGAACCCATGGGACTCCTATCGTGGCACCAAAAAGCCAGAGGTTCGTTCTCTGATACTCTTGTGTTTCACCGCTGTCAGATATCGTTGTGACAACTGAGTTGAGTTCTTTCTTATTCCTCTTGAAGGTGTTCCTCCTCTCATCCGAGACTTTTAATCGACTGCGGGGATTTTCGGGTATAAAACTGCTGTTTGCTTTTCAGGGAGCAGAATTTCTCTCTTTCTTTGCAGATGACATGCTGCGCCATCTTTTTTTTTTTTTTCTATCAACCTGTTACTTCACCCGAGACCAAACCGGGGAATCACAATGTTGTTTCTTCTCTTATCCGATGGGTTTGGTTTCCAGGATGTCTGTCATGAAGTTGTTTTGCATTTTGGAATTGTCCCCGAGTTGCCTGAAGAAAATAGTGTCCACTGACGGAGGCAAGCAAGCATAGGCTGTTTGATTGATGCCTGCATCTTGAAATGACAGACCGGTGGTTCCAGTGGTCTGGAGGTCTTTTTCAAACTCCGCTCAAGGTGGACAACCCGAATTGTCTCCAGGAAGGTCCTCTGCCATGCAGGTCCTGGTTCATCTGAGCTTGTCAGTTCCGTACCGGAAGCACCCCGCGGTCTTTTAGAACTGAGGAGGCCTCCGGGATGGGACGAAGAACGTCTTCAAGACACAAATCGGAGTCCAGTTGCCATGACGAGATCTGACGGATCAACCGTGACCTGGATGGCTGATGACCTTCATGGGCACGTTTGCGCATGGAGGTCTAAACTGGAAGATATGTCAGATGGACCCGTGTCCTCGTCATTTGCATTTAATGCTTGTTAGCGTTCATAATTCTCCACGACTGGAATTCAGACCGGTTTCCTCCGTGTTCTGACTTGGATCTCGCAGACTTGAGATGTTCCAGTTTTACTCCCTTCAATATTCTGAAGGTTACGACAGGAGTGATTGTTCATATATCATTCATGGCCCGATTATACAACTCCTTATTCATTCATGTCATGGAACGGCGAGGAGATCTGGAAGTGGTCGGGGCTCGATGTGTCATGTCAAAGGTCGCTCATATACGTGCACTTGCACGACTGAATCCACGCTGTTGAACACATGTCTCTTCATGAATCTTTAAATCTTCAGATTTGTCCCACTTTAGTCGGCCTTGAGCAGCTTTCAGTCCTGCGCATCAAAGAAGACGTCCGCAGTTTTTTAAAATCTCCAACATGGCAGACGCAATGACCGCATCCCGTTATTCCTTTTCCTTGGCGATGCGCTCATTCTAGATTAGCGCGGTGCTGAGGGTGAATGGTCGTCTTCTACATGCGGTCCTCGGATCTTCCGGTCCGGGGCGAACCCTTCCTCTTGGCCGATGACATCCGGGCCCCGAGGCCGCCTGCCACCCTGACCGCGGCGAATGCTAACGGCTAATGAATGAATGAACGAATAACATCATCCTATTGGAAACATCAGTCTTGTTTGGACAAACTTTCCGACCGTGATCAATAAAACCAGGATTTTGCACCCCTCCCGCTCTCATGCGCCTACCGGGGAGCAAGTTTATTGGCTGCAAGAAGAAATGCGATTTTTCTCTTTCCCTTCACGGTATCTTGACAGATCCTCGTCGACAACCCCAAGGCCAACTATTTGCGATTCTTGGTTCTCGGAATAGCGATATTGTGAAACGGCTCTGTTTGTGTTGCGCTTCCAAGGTCTCTCCCCACCCAACCACCCCCCCACCCCAGTTGAAAATATTTGCACCCCCTTAATGGGAGTGTTTGTTTCTTCTAATGCAAATGAGGCACAGATGTGTTTGTTAGTCATCAGCTAAACAGCTTGCGTTGTCGTCTAAAGTACAAACTACCTTTTTTTTTTGCGCACAGTGGTTGGAGATGGAACACAGTGGTGAGAGCAGCGATGCTGTATGGTGAAGAAATTACATTACATTACATTACATTTGGCAGACGCTTTTATCCAAAGCGACTTACAATAGAGGACATAAGGACCGCAAATAACACTTGGAAATACAAGATATAGTGACAAAGACAGAAGGCAGGGTCAGAGGTCGCAGAGATGACGATGTTGAGGTTCTCTTTTTACCCTTCTGGGTAACATCTGATGGCCCCCAGATGACCAAACTAATATTATCACAACAATATCACTTTCAACTTGGGTTTTACTTATTTTATTGCCTGTTTATATATTGTATAGTTATTTTATTGCCTATTTGCATATTTTATACATATCATCTATTTGTCTTCTTCTTCTTCTTTTGGCTTTTCCCTTCAGGGGTCGCCACAGCGAATCAACTTTCTCCATCTAACCCTATTCTCTGTATCCTCCTCTCTCACACCGACTACCTTCATATCCTCTCACTACGTCCATATATCTTCCCTTTGGTCCTCCTCTAGACCTCCTGCCTGGCAGCTCCAATTCCAGCATCCGTCTACCAATATATTCTCTATCCCTCCTCTGTACCGAACCATCTCCGTCTGGCTTCTCTCACCTTCTCTCCAAACCATCTTAACATGTGCTGTTCCTCTGATAGACTCATTCCTGATCCTATCCAACCTGGTCACTCCCAAAGAGAACCTCAACATCTTCATCTCTGTATATTGTCTATTTGTACACTTTTATATTTGTATTGTCTTCCCAGGACTACAGATGGAAATTGGCTATGAGCTACAGTCTGGTACAAACATCTCTGTGCTTAATGTAATTGTACACTGTCCTAATAAACTTTTTAAACTAAACTAAACTTTGGGAGTGACGAGGAGGGATAGGATCAGGAATGAGTCCATCAGACGGACAGAACATGTTTGATGAGAGAACATTTATGGACGTAGTGATGGAGGATATGAAGTTAGTTGATCTGAGAGAGGACGGTACAGAGAATAGGGTTGGATGGAAGAGGTTGATCCGCTGACCCCTGAAGGGAAAAACCAAAAGGAAAAAGAGGGTCGGCGATGGGACGCGGCTCCGCCTGCACGGGTGCGGGCGTCACTCCACGATTGGCATTTTCCAACTTCGGCACGCCATCTGCGCCTCCCCGATCCTCCCCATCGCCGCCGCCGCCTCGTGCCGTATTAATGGCCTCGACGGAGAAGACGAAAAACCAGTCGGCCACCTCCCCATCTGCGCTTGTTACATTAGCTTTCTAAGAATACACCGATATCCGACTCTACCTCCTGGTCGTAATTACGGCGCTCAGTCAAGCAGCACGGCTGATCTCAGCGGTCATTTGTCCAGACAAAAGCGTTCGGTCCGATGGCAACCTCACAAGCGCGGCCATTTCCTGCCAAAGCAAGGCTTTAGAGCAGAAACCGCGGGATGCCCCCGGCAAAAAGGCTGCATCTGCTCTCACTAAAGATTAAAAGGTAAAACGTCCCCTCGATGCTGTGCCGGATTTTTGGTGCTAGTTATGTTTTTTTTGTACAGTATATTTTCTCTTTCCAGTATCTCATGCCCCTTTGCCTCCTTTGTTGCCGTTTCACCTCTGCCTTTTCCTGTTGCGTCACCTCTGCAGGTGGCTGAACAGCTGGCCGCAACAAACCGCTCTGATCTAAACAAGCGGGCAGAACAGACACGGCAGAAAACAAACAAGTTGTTAGCACTGTGGAGAATAGAATTGTCGTAAAAACCGTTGCAACATTACACCGCGCCTGTGTTAAGTGTGCCCGGCGCGGGGCGGCTTTTTGGTTTTTGGGTGAAAATGGTCCAAACTCCCCCTTCTTTTTTCATTGAAAATAAATCATCCATACTTGGGGTGAACATATTTAATAACGTCTATTGGATTTTTCTTTAAAGTCTTCAGCCCTCTGATGCTGTTTGTTTGTGAAGGATTCAATCACTCAAGACCTTTTCCAGAAGGTCTCAGCATCCAGCGCTGCAGCCGAGGTTAATGAGAAGTCTTGAGAAATTTCAGCCATTTGTAAACTTAGATTCACAGTCATCAATGTTTCTGTTGCTTGAACATGATATTTACATAAATAAGTGGCGGAGTGGTTTGTATCTTCTCCCTCCCTCGTTACCTTTCTTAGAAGTGGTGCACTATTTTCAGCATTTTTTACCCGTATTTTCTCCTTGGAGACGACGCTCTCATTGGCGTGGATGCGTTGTACTCCTGCACGATGGGTCCCATGTTGCAGGTCACCAGAGTAGATGTTCATTTGAGTCCAGCAAAATCTAATTACCCTGCGGCCGAAGAGTAACCGTTAGCTATTCCGGATTAGCTCATCGTGATTATATCACCCATTTTTTTTCCCCAAATACTGCAATGCATCGTGCAGTCATGTCAAAATCTGAGTTTCCGCTGGTGAACCGGTTCCGTCCATCCGCCTCCCTGCTTCTCTTGCAGCTATTATTTAAATAACGAATTGACAGTTAAACCTTTCCCTTCTTTAGAATTTCCCCCTTTTGGCCATTTGAATAAAACAAAGAAGATGGTTGGACGTTAGAAAATGAGCGCAAGCTGAACGAGCGTATGAATGGACTTCTTTAAAACTCCCGTGTAAAGAAATGTTAGATAACAGCAAATTGGAACCGCCGATTGTTTCATCTCCTTCTCCAAAAGAGAGGAACGCCCGATCTGATAACGGTACATTTCAAAAGTTTTTATTTATCCCTCAACCGTTTGCTCAGCCCTAAACACGTCTCAATGATATTGTGAGTCATGCCACACACACACAGTGTGTGTGTGTGTGTGTGTGTGCGCGCGCTCGGGGTGGAGCACAGGTTAATTTAGCCCAGCAGTGAAGAGCCCTTGATAAAGAGCAGCCTGATCCCTGTTTAATTACCTCCCTCCTGCGTTTCCCCGGGTCATAGGTGTGTGTCTGTGTGCGTGCCACTCATACCGAGCCAACGCGCCTATTTGCCTCCTATACGGCCGGCGTTTGGCTTCGCCGATGCCGGGAATGTCGCGAGACCGTGAACGTGAAGGGCGAAGAAAGATGGTAGATGTTGGAGTTCCTGTGGAGAGGGGATGAAATACGCAAAAGTGTAAAAAGACCTTGTTTCCATTTATTGATCTGTAAGTTTATAACAGGAAAAAAAAAAACGCTGCATTTAAACGCGGCCTTAATCATTTTAATAGATTCAGTTAAACACCACTCACACACACACACACACTCACACACACACTGCCCACCATAACGGAGTAAGTGTGTCGTTGACGGGAGGACAAAAATAACATTAATTTAATTAGAGCTAATAAAACAGCTGAGTGTGGCAATCAGGAGGCCCCTCGCTGCGAGCGAACGCCACCGGAATGAAACGACTCCACGGGCGCGGGAATTAAACGGCTGATAACACAATTACACACACACACACACACACACACTCACACACACATATGCCGGCTTGTCTTGTCGTCGCTAAACAATGGCAGCGGGATGGTGATGATTCACACGATTAATTTTCCACCCTTTACTTCGTGTGTGTGTGTGTGTGTGTCCGCCTTTATCTCCTTTTGTTGGGAGGATTGATGGAGATGAATACGACCACTTCATCCACCCGAGTTAAACACGCCCGAGTAGAATGGATGTATATTTAAACACCCGTCGAAGATCTACGAAGGGAAGTGGATGCACCATGAGAGACGGGACGTCTACTGTTAGAGCTCCGAACGCTGGTCGGGTTCACCTCCTCCAGGGTTCGCCGTGGCCAATCACCTGCCACCTCTCACACCGACACTTCCCCTCCTCTTCCAACCTTCTACCCAGATCTTCACCACCCCTCCATCTTTATCTAACCTGTCCCTCTCACAGACTCATTCCTCCTCACTCATAAAGAGGAACCTCCAGATCTTCATCTTTGCTGCCTCCTGTCTCGTCTTCAGTGTCTCTCAACCTTGCAGAGACCCTCCGTCCTCCATTCTTAGAACCGTTCTGACTCCGTAGGCCGGGTCTTTTTATGGTTCCGTGAACTTGTGGAACTCGAAACTTGCGTCTCATTTCGAGATGCCTCTTGTGGAACACCATTTTCAAAGGTGTCTCGGTCGCTGCTCGGGTGTTAATTGGACAAAAGCAATGAGAAGCGGAGCGACGAAGACGTCCCGGCTCTTCTCACCTCAGAGGGGTTTCCGGGTCCAGCAGGAAAACGACAACATTTTGGCCAGAAAAAGTGCGGCGTTAGCTAATGGCTAACGGGGTTCTTAACCCGGGGAAGCAGCGCAGGGCGAAGATAAACACTGGACACTTTTTGCTGGTTCTTTTAATGACGACCATTAGAAATGCCAATAGTTTCGCCGTTCCCGACCCTAGAAAACACATCCGCTCGCCTCAGAAAACACATTTCTCGCCAGTGGCGACGCTTCTGCCGGTGCGAGCAAACCGTGAGTTTACGTGTGAGAGCGTGATCGGCTAACAAGGGGGACAAAGGCGGGCTGATCGTCTTCCACGCGTATGATTTTTGGATGTTTGTTGAATATTAAGAGAAACATGGAAGAAATTAATAATGAAATTAAACGCCTGCGTTTTCAGAACGCCGGCGTTTTTCCGGCCGACGCTGATGGATCTCGAGAGCCGCGCAAAAAGCCTCCGCGGGCTGCTGTGAATGGGAGCATGAATCAGATCATTGTGAGGCACCGACGGCGGCAATTATGTCTTTTAACAATGCCTTCGCTCCCGATGAGACGGGGGGGGAAAATATGGGCCGTAATGATCCACATTAGCGATCTCCAAATGGCCCGCGTTTCGGAGGTGCGAGAGTCGTAAGACGTTCGTGTTGAATAAAAGGTTTTTTTTTTTATTTAAAAAAAAAAAAAAAAGTCCCTTTCCACATCACTGCTCCTGTTCCCTCTTTATTTTCCCGGCCGTTGCTCTGTCCATCACTGTCTCACTCGCTTTCCTCTCTTCCCCGCCTTGTTTGGCCGTCCTTGAGCCGGGGAAGGGAAAAAAAATAATAAAAATAAAAAATGAAGAGGTAGGCAGCAGGGAAGAGAGACAGATATTAGTTTGACACTCTGTGCCATCTTTTTGTTAACACCAAACTCATTTTGAGTGTGTGTGTGTGTGTGTGCGCGTGCGCAGATTGACACACTCACCGTCTGACTCAAGGCTGCAGCTGCTTACAAAACCAGTGAACTATCTGGCAGATTTCAATGAACATAAATGAACATGTGCATAACACAGGGTGTGTGTGTGTGCGTGTTTGTGTGTGTGTGTGTGTGAGGGGTGGGTGGGGGGGACGTGGCGAACCAGCGGTTGCTAGGCATTTTCAGTAACCTTGGTCAGATGATGGAGCTTCCACTAACAGGAATCAATGCCATATCTTTTCAGAACATATTCTGTATTCTCTCTCTCACACACCCTCTGCATCACTGGCTGCAGAATTTAATTTCAGGACAAGCGTTTATTGTCTTCAATCAGATTTTCCTTTTTGTCGCACAAAGTAGATTTTTCTGGGATCCTCTGGGCCGCTATCTCACCGCGGGAACTTTTTGCGGTTCCGAGAACCTTTTTTTTTTTTCGGAACCGGGTTTCACGGAGGAACTGGGGACCTCGGACCTTCGGCTTTCAGAACAGCGGTTCTTAACTTGGGTTGGATCGGTGAGTCGGTCTCAGGGGTTCGGCTGAGGTCAAGACACACACACAGCTAATTGCTGATGTTGGCCATCGCCATGATCACGCCGCACAGCTCGGTCGATCCGTGCGGCAGAGATTTCGGCGCACTCAGTGGTGCTAACTTGCAACGTCATGTGATTTCTTTGTTAATATCTTAATCCCTTCATACTAGTTATCTCGAGCACAAAAAGAAAGTGGTCGGAATAATGTGTACAATATGGATTCGCGTGAATAACGGAATGATGGGAGTCGGCGTCCTAAATGCATGATTTGCAATGCCAAGATGAGCACTTCTAGTCCAGCTTCCTTCAGCTGCATGGAGACGGGGACTGCAAGAACACGATGCTTGCTGAATTCAAGGTGAAGAGAACCGGGTTCCAGCCTGTTCTAGCTTTTGTACGCATCAACAAACCGATCCTCGATCCAATAAAGAGGGTTCGGTGAATGCGCATATGAAACTGGTGGGGTTCAGTACCTCCGACAAGGTTAAGAACCACTGTCCTACAACCATCCTTGCTCCTACTTCCTCCGTTATATAGGAAGTACTCTGTGACTGACAGAACTCTTAATACCTCAGATACCTAAAAAATGCGGAGCGTCATTTTTAAAAAACGACCCTACTCACAAGTCAGATGTTTCATTGCAAATGGAGAGAAAAGGCGAGAAGAAGTTTGTCCTGCTACGCCTCATAGGGGTTTCCAGGGCTTGCAGAGGAACAGAGGAACAACAATGGGGCGTTAGCTAACGGCTAACGGGGTTCTTCACCTGGCTAAGTGCAGTCATGGCCAAAAGTTTTGACACAACCATTGAAACATCTGGCAAACACCTAAAAACCCAAAGGAACAGACTTTGTGAAAGTGTCATTCTCAAAACTTTTAGCCATGACTTTAGTGCAGGGAGAAGATAAAAACACTCCAACCATCTGATAGTGAATGTTGTTTTGTATATGATAACAGCAGCTTCCACCTCCATGGCGTCCATGTTATCTCCTTCTTCTTCTTCGGTGGTTTGTTTTGGCGTGCGGAGCTGAAGGTGCACGTCGCCTTAGGAAGCTACTTCACGGAAACATTTTCGAGGTTAACTCGAACGTTCCTCGCTGACATGGGCGTGCGCGCTTCCTCGTTGCCTTTTGTGTGAAAAGAGCGTATTTTCTTTTCCCGAAGCCCGGGGAAAAAAAAAAAAAAAAAAATCATCGTTTTTGTCTCCGGTCGTACTCGTGCATCACGCTAAACCTCACCGTCTCCTTTGACGACAGCAGAAGTTCCAAGGACGTTCGGCTAAAGCGGCGAGGGCTGGAGGGAACACGCGGGCTGATGGAGGAGAGGCTGCGTGACACGTTCCTGCTTCCTGTCCTTGCAGGCCAAGCTGGATGAATGGCTGATGATAAGTTTGTTTGGAAAAATGTCACGATAGGCTGCGGACGACTGCGTCCAGATGCAGGGTTTCCATATCGCACACGGATACGCACATTCAGCAGTTGTGTCTGGCGGGTGGAGAAAGCGTCCCGGGAATGAATATTCAGCTCGGGGTCCTGATCGTACCTAAGTCGGCGCTCCGTGAGGGTGAAGGAGCGAGGAGAACGGAGTCCGAGGTAGAGGAAAAAGGACATTTAGGGTTCTCTTGGAAGCAACCCTTCAGACGGAGAAGGATCCGGTCTTAGCGCCGGGATCTGGAAGGTTTCTGAACTCCCTCACACACGCACGGATGGTTCTAGATCTCCGCACGACGTGCGAATGAGAAGGTTGTACGTCTCTCCGCGGACCCCCCTGCAGGAGAGCTGGCGCGGATAACGAACGAATGAATAAACGTTAACGCCGCCGATCCTTCTTTCTTCCCTCCGCCCGCCTGCAGTCCGTTCCCCACCCCTTCTTC
>NC_141300.1:13115000-13130000 GCF_037954325.1 Fistularia commersonii | reverse complement strand
ATCCCTGCTCGGATTCCCACGAGGGGCCTTCCTGTAACACAGTCTGTATGAGTGTGTGTTATCACACTGATGTGTGTGTGTATTCGTGCATGATTGCCTATTTAGATGTTGAGAATCGGACGGAGAAAACAAATGCGAAAGACTCCTAGAAAAATTTGATACCTTGCTGAAAATCTGGATACTGTTTGTTTTTATTTTTCCTATATAAATGTTAAAGTTTTATCTTATAAACACTCCCTATACTCTTAAACAAATGGCGATCGCACGTCGCTGTGAGACAGACAAGGCGAGATGCTGAATGTGTGTGAAGAGCAGGAGATGCAGTGAATGATGCTGCGGTTGCTGAGCCAATCAGAGCCCACGATGCAGAACACCACACTTTGGCTTGTCACCACACTAGAAAATGCTTATTTCACCCCCAGAATAATTGAAATAATTATAAAGATACATTTATACCACAAAAAAAGCACTTTTTTTAATCTGTGATACAATTTTATATTTTTCACAATATTACAGATTTTTGCAATTTTATATTCTGCATATATATTTGGGTCTTTGTGTGTGTGTGTATATATATATATACACAAAGAGGCCCATAAATATAGCTGTGCTGATATGTTAGCTGAGTAATAGAAAACCAAATGGCACCATTTTGCACAATTTGGCCGCTATGGTGCTAACCGCTGCATCGGGTGATGCAGATTGCAAGGTTCGACAGAGGAGACCTGCCTGATGTCAGGAGGCAGATGTTCCACAGAGTTGGTGCACGAGAAGAAAAGACCTGGGACTGCAGCGCACATGACTTCGCCAAGTCAGATAGAAGGTGCAATGCATTCGACCCTTTTGTAGGCGGATCGTCAACGGTCAGAACATTGCGATCGCCTCGCAGATGTCGGACATCTTCTCAGGCCACCGGGATACAAGGACGCCGTGACAAATCCAAGCGTGACGTCACGAATGCCTGGATTAAGATCTTTTGGTTCCATGGGTACTCGAGTACCATCCCACCATTGAACCTCTCACGGAGGCGGAAACCTCTAAAATAATTCAGAGGTTCTTGCGCCGTCCTTGGCTGGACGGCCAACACTCTCCACGTGAAGCACATTAAATAAAACCACATCTAACTGAATGTTGAACTGCACCGAATCGAATTTTCTCCCCACAAAAGAGCTCGGCGGCATGCTGCAATCTTTCATCCTCAAGGTCACCTGGAGAGGCGTGTTCCACTTTCGCTTCTAGAAAGAATGTTCCTCTTCTGAAAGGGCACGGAAAATCATACAAAAAGCAAAAAAAAAAAAAAAAAAGGGAGGGGTGGAAATACGCGTCCGAGCACCGGAGAATGTAAATTTGATGAAACGAGAGATGTTTCACCTTGACCCGGGCGAAACGGGAAGGGGGGTCCAGATACGGGAGAAAGCAAGCGGGAATAAATTAAGGGGGGGGGGGGGGGGATATGTTTGGAAATAGACAGAAATAAACCTTTTTTTTCTTTTCTTTTTCTCTCCGACGTTGTGCATTCATGTCGGTGTGACGCCTGTTGGCGCGAAAGGAGGTGAAACGCAGTCAGGAGGGCGGGCATCGACGCTCGGGCTTCTTCACAGTCAGCAAGAACTGGAGAAAACCAGGGGTTTGGAAGCCCGAGGGACCGTCTAAGGGAGGAGGACATCGAGATGTAGATCCACGGAACACGTCTGTGAATCATCTCCCTCCAGCTAATTCCATATCCTCTTCCCCTCCATCCTCTTCAATTTTCTTCCGGGCCTCTTGCCTGGTAGATCCACCCAGATCTTCACCATCCCTCCTCTGTCCAGGTCCAAACCATCTCTGCACGACCGGGACGACCACCCTTGAAGGCGACGCAAAGTTCTGTGGACCAAGAATGACTTCGGTACGGTCATTTCTGAACGGCACAAAGAACGGGATGACGTCTGAGTAATTAGCCGCCGCTCTGGAGGCTAAATCCTTAACGCAACATATATTAGGCTGTTAGCATCACCATGGCAACTCCGCCGCCACTGACTCTTTGCCGCTGCTCCGCCGCAAATGTTACAAGCTACAAAGCTCCACCTTGGTCAACAGGAGGTCTTCCTGTAATAGACTCTGCATGAGTGCCTTGAAAATGTGGCTGAATTCGAGTCAAATCTCCTCCGCGCACGGATCCATTGATTTACGGCCACGACTCTGCGGATAATATCGTAGTTTAATGAAATGAGGCATCCACTGGGGTCCTAGTGGAGGTCTTTCTGTGTGTGTTTGTGAGTGTGTGAGATAGATACTGAAAGCCTACACCAGGAAAAAGAGAACACATGTGGCTGGAAAGAGTCCTTGCAACAAAACCGAAATGATTAACACGTTTAACGCAGCGCAGAAAAACATTCACTCCCTCATTCACACGTCGTATAAATTCCTCCAGCCTTTGCACGTACGAGCCGCCGCTGCTATTTAACTGCACAAACTCCAAACCTCATTTTTTTGCATAGTTGTACAATCTAATATCTGCATATTTATTACCTGAAAATGCATATATTCGCTACAGTGACTTTTTTTTTTCTCTTGTCCATACAACCCACTGCACTCCACTTTGCTGTAACTTACATCCAAATTCTGCAGAGACGACGCCTATGCAAGCAAAATTTACATTTACCTGGGGTGTGGGGACACAACCATTCACCCTCTCATGCACACATTATATACAGACACACAATAGAAGGGGGACTCCATCCAACCCGGAACCTTCTCGTTGTGAGGTGGAAGCGCTAACCGCCGCGCTATCGTGCATTTTTTTTTTTTTTAAATTTCCAAAGTATTAAATGGTAGACTTCTGAAATAATCCACATGAGTTAGTGCTAATGGAAAAATCAGTAGTTTAAATCGTTTCCCCCACATCTCCTGTGATACCCCAGCTGCAGCGCAGGAACACTAACCGGACCAGACACACCAAATAAATGGGAATTATTAGCCGCGCTGATCGATCGCATTTGAAATGAAACACACTCATCTTTGTAACCCCGGCAACATGAAGCGCCGAAGTGTGTGTGTGTGTGTGTGTGTGTGTGTGTGTGTGGGTGAGTCCGCGGGTTCCCCCCCGCCCCCCGTCGTAGACATGACTCCAACTCGGGGTTTCAGGGAACACTTAACGCCGGGGAAGGTGTGTGTGTGTGAGTGTGTGTGTGCTTGGTTTCTGTGCTGGGTTGAACGTATTTGTCAAGGCTAAAGATTATTTCATCATGAATAATGCGGAGGTGAAACATCCGCCTCCCGGGAGGGGAGATGTTAAACTTCAGCCTTCCAGGTTTGGCGCCTAAATGTTTGATTTTCTGAGATAATTAATAGACACACACACTCACACCCGGAGCTGCTTGTATGAATTTATTGATAGAAATGAAAACGTCTCTTCACGCGAAACAAATGGCAACGACAATAAATGAATAACACGAGGATTCATGCATCGTCATGGCGACAAGCACCCGAAGCGAATGGGAAAGGTAGATGCAGACTGAAACCGAACTCTCTGCATCTCCATCGCGGACCAGTTACCAGCCGGTGGAGACCAACCCCTTCAGATGAGGGACCCTGAGATCTTCTGGACGCATTTTCACCCGAAAACACCAGAACCCATGCGGTTTCTCACAATGTTCTTGTTTGTTTCTACACGACGTCTTTGTGAAGTCACCTTCACCTCGGAGGTGTTTTTGTATACGATCCGCCAGATGGGTAGATGCTGGGGTTTTCTGTTTACGTGATGTCTGAGCAGGTGTTTGGGAAGCTGCTGGATGTCTGATTAGAGGGTCAGAGTGGCCATCTTGGAGAAGAACCTAGCCGGTTCCCTTGCGGAGTTCCTCCTTGCTTGTGGAAGTGCTGCTGAGCGAGACACCAAGGGGTAGGCAGACGTTCTCTCTTGAGGTTATGGTCAAGCCACATGTCCCTACCCGTCCCCTCCCATCTGCCACCTCCGTCCACCTCGGCTCTTCTCGGTCTCGGCTCGTCAGCGGCGGAACGAACTCCCAAAAAAAGGTCAGAACAGCAGGGTCGTTGGCCATCTTTCGCCGCGAGCTGAAAACATACCTCTTCACCAAGAACTACCCTACTAATCGCACTTAGTGTACACAAATGTAAACGGTTCTGAGACAGCTATTTGGTTGAGCGGGCACTTCTGACTTCTGACTACTGGTACTTCGGATCTCCCATGACCGAATTGCACTTCTTCTAAGTCGCTTTGGTTAAAAGCGTCTGTCAAATGACTGCAATGTAATGTAGTCTTGAGATTCTCCTTGTATCTCCAATGGCGGCGGCTGAAATAGGGTGCCTTGTTGAAGCTAATGCTAATTGGACGGTGCTGCATGCTAGCCAGGAGTTGCTGTTCGGGATCCACCAGTGTGAAACCTGAAACTGGTCTTTAGAATGACTGAATTTAGCGAGTCCATGGACTTAAACACCCTTATCTGTGTTCTCAGACTTATTGCACTTATTTTCAGTTTAATTGTCAGGATTCACTGTGAATTCCTCTCCGGTGAGTCAATGATCTCGACTCATAGCGCTTTCACACCCTGTGTTTTCTCGATAGAAAGTATTCACAAATAACACAGTGATGGCGTCGCAGCTGGCGTACGCGCTGCCAGCCAGACCGTCTGGATCAGCTGCGGGTCGAGCGTCTTTGCCCAAGGACACCTCGGTTAAAACCGCGAGTGTGTTTTTCTTATTTGAGCGAAGGCTTTATTCGTAAATGCTGTACTTTGGGCTCCCGGAGGGAAGATCCTGCGTTCCGCGCTCCGTATTGTTGCTTTCAGATCACACATCTGGGTATTTGCTGACCCGCCATCCAGTGCCGTTCCACCGTCGCTGTTTTAAATAAAGCGTATCTACCGTAGAATGGAAGGGTGAACCGTTGTATTTCTTTCTGTATGACGTGTGAATAATCGGATGAATGTTTTTTGGTTTTTTTTTGACGCCGCGTGTCGAGATTGAGCCCCGCCTCTTGCCCAGTGACGACTGGATTAGCCTTTAGCACCCCCTCACCCGGAAAAGCGGTGAATGAATGAATGAATGAATGAATTATATGTGCATTTTCAAGCTGTGTTGACCGTAAAGTCAGAGGAACGTTGGAATAAGACCTCGAACAGTGTTTATTTACAACTACAAGAGTCCGACCTGTTAAAATTATTGTTTCAAACGATATTTCCTGGAGGTGTTTGACGATTAAAGCGTTCTTATCCCTTCATTCCAGCAGTCGGACGTGTTCGGGCGCCTTCTTCGTGCTTTGTTGGATTCTCTCGTCCGAACGTTTTGACCCCATGGCTTCCACCCGTGGTTTTACAAATGCAGCTCTTTAATGGTGTCAGAGATGAATTATGAATGAATGAACCCCGACGGATTATAGCTCTGTTGAAGATGGTGCGGGTTTACCGAGGTGAAGGTAAGAAATGGCGGTCTCAGCTGCCGAGGGGGAGAAGTGGGAGGACAGAAAAACAAGCAGGGAATCAACAGATCGAAGGGAGGGAGGCAGAAAAACAAGTTGATGGGCTGAGATCGAGACGGAGAGGGATGGAAAGAGGGCTGGAGACAAACTCAGCACGTCCGGCGGTGACATGACGGAGACATCTAACCCGATACCTCAAACCGGCATTTTTAAAGGAAAAGACCAAATTAGCATTGTGGCGTAATTATGGGATATCCTGACCTCTCTCCTAGACTGCTATTTTAGATGTTTCATGCTGTAAACATGAAGCACTTGAAATCCATCTGTGTTTTTTTCTCCACCCACGGGGTTGAGGGGGATCTTACCCGTGATCTGGAAGAACGTCATCTCAGCTAATATCATCCCGTCGGGGCTGCAGACCTTTTGTGTCGCAGCACGAGAGAGTTTTATCCGGAACTGACAGCGGTTTAAACTCGGTAAATCCAGAATTCATCTGGATCGCTTATCCTGCGGGAGGGTTGTAGGCGGGCTGGAGCCTATCACGGGGCCACGAGCTGAGACGTGCAACCGCCCGCCCTCTCGTTCACACGTCCCGCCGCCATGCGAGTAAGAGAGCACCTTATATTGACTATCAGGCGATAATCGCACCGATATCTACTCGCCGTAATGCAGAATCAGCAGGAGTCCTGAGTTTTTTAGAAGGTGACACTTCCTTACTTCCAGTCCACTCGCTAATCTTGTTTTTGTCGCCGCAGCTCCCAAAAGGTGTGATAGACGGTGTTTGGTCTCCATGAGGGTTTCACGCCTTCTTTGGCACGGTGTGAGCCAGTCACCGTAGCCCAAGCAGAGCTGTAGGCGGAGCAGACGAATCACCTGTTGCGATGAACCGGCAGCTTCTGTTCGCCAGCACTTTCAGATCCTTCTGCTGTCCTATTATTGGCTCTTGACAGGCGGCGTTAGCGAGGGTTAGCTTGCCGATCCTACAGATGCGCAGAAAAAAAACCCTACGACTGTGTCAAGTGCAGGAGCAAGATGCAGGCGGATGTGGCAATTTTTTTTTTTTTTTTTTATAAATAAAACACCCGGAAGACTAATGGAAATAAAATTCATGTCATTTTAAGGATCTGTGTATCAAACGATCGACGTGCCGTGCGGTCAGGCGCCTCTGGCGTGATAGACAAGGAAAAAAAAAACGCAATCGACAAAGAGAGACAATAAAAGATGAACACATGAGCAGAGACCGGAGGGAAAGGAGGAGTTGAGTCGGGAACAAAAACAGACAAAGAGAGAGAAAGTGTGAGACAGATGTTCAAGGTGCAGAACTGAGAAACTGAATGACAGGGAAAAAAAAATAAAATAAAATAAAGAAAGCAGGCGTGATGGTTGAATTGGCTGTCAGAGTTCCCCCGTCTTTATTACTTTTCTATAGAGCTGTTTGGATGGAACAAAGGCTGAGTGTGTCTCCAATGTTAGTGGGTCCTGGATGCCCAAGGCTATCCGCTCTGTGTGTGTGAGTGTGTGTGTGTGTGTGTGTGTGTGTGTGTGTGTTCCGCACACACACAAAAGCCTTGCACAGGAACAAGGTGCTCACTTCTTGCCAATGGGGTCTTTTCATCGGAGCCTGAGTCTCAACCTTCGGCGAGCACAAGAGAAGCCCAAGGCCGGTGGGACTGAAAAGAAGACACTCACACACACACAGACACACACACACATGCACTCATCGTCCTACACCATCTCGCCGTCACTCCAACCTTCTAGTTCTCCTCCTCCATATTTTTTTTTTTTCTCCGTCTCGTCCTTCTTCTCCGGTGGAGAAGGTCAGCGGCGGCGGCGGCGGCGAGGAGGAGGCCGGGCGTCATTTAAACATTTTCCGTATGGATGTTTGAGCGTGTTTTCTAAAAGCTAATGACACTTTGGCTGCAAAACATCCACATAATTTAGCAACTTATTGAAAAGAAGAACCCGGAGGACCTTTTGCTTCTTCCAGAGAGGGTGATTTAGAAGATAAAGGTGGTTCATTTTAACATCGTTAGATGTAATCAAACTTCTTCCCGGCCACTTGTCTTTCTTTCCTTGGAGATGTTTCACCTCATCTGAGAGGCTTCTTCAGTTCCACGAGACTTCTGACGCGTGGCATCGAGGTCGGAGGTGGGAGCGCTTTCGGCGATGGACCGTGATGCTCCTACATGATCTTGCAATTTGTAGTAAGAGGTGGAGGAACATCTAGAGAGGTGGAGGTATGAGATGGAAAGGCGAGGAGAGGGATGAAGGTCAGCTGCAAGACAGAATACAGAGAGGAACCCAGGAGGAACGACTGAGATGGTTTGGACATGGACAAAGTAGGGGTTGAGAAGATCCGTGCAGAAGGATGCTGGGGTTGGAGTTCCCAGGCAGAACGTCTAGAGGAAGACCAGATAGGAGGTTTATGGAGGTTAGTTGGTGTGAGAGAAGATGCAGAGGAGAGGGTTGGATGGAAGCAGATGTTGGCTGTGGTGACCCCGGAAGAAGAAGAAGACCAGCGATGTCTTTGTCCTGTTCCTCCTGCTTCTTCTGGAGTCTTCTGTTCTGTCGGAGGCCCAGTTAGGACGCTCGCTGGACTTCAAGGCTCTCCTAACGTGCTGGACTTCTTCTCTTTCCCATGTGGATCTTCTCTGCCTGACGGTGGAGGTCCTGCCGGGACCCCGGTTGATGTTCCAGAGGCAAACAAGGGCTTTTTGATGCAGAGTCTTGAAATCGCAGGGAAAACGCTCAAAATCCATCGTCAGCATAGCTGTCAGAGAAGCTGTGTGTGTGTGTGTGTGTGTGTGTGTGTGTGTGTGTGTGTGTGTGTGTGTGTGTGTGTGTGTGTGTGTGTGTGTGTGTGTGTTTCTGGACATGACGGAAACAGGACGCACAGAGACAAACACAGCAGCTCAGAACTCCAGAAACGACGTGTCAGAGTTGCTTATCAACCAGATGCCATTTTTCATTCGGTGAGCAAGTGTGTGTGTGTGTGTGTGTTGGGGATAACACTAGTGTTACTTTGAATGATCCTTCAAGGTACGCACACATACACACACACAGATCTGTGGCGTTTTCTTCTTGTCTCGTCTCGGCCGTTATCTCCCTTTTCCATCACGCCCTTTTTTTATCAGGTTCAATCCATCGCTCAGCGGAGTGTGTGTGTGTGTGTGTGTGTGTGTGTGTGCGCTCCCCGCTGCCGTCCTCCAATCTCCCCCCCTCGGTGTACGTCCTCGGCACATGCAGGAACATGCACACACACACAAACACACACATCGTCCACTAAATCAGATATTGCATTTGCTCTTATTCGTTTTGCGATGTCATGATTTAACCCGGACCTTCACCTGAGTCTGAATAATTCACACCGAGCTGTGTGTGTGTGTGTGTGTGTGTGTGTGTGTGTGTGTGTGTTTGTTTATATAATGTCAAAAAGCGGTGGTGATATTTGTCAGTGTAGCATCTGTCTGATCCAAAAAATCCCTCCCTCCGTTTCCTTCCTTCCTCACCCCCTCCCACCTCGTCTCCTCACTTCTCCTCATTAAGCCTCCATCATGTTCTCTTCGCCTCCCACTTAGCGCCCGCTCGTCGCAGCTCCGCCCGAGCCGAAGGAGGAGTGCGGGACGGGGAGGTGGGTTAGATAAGACGTATTATGGGCCGGAATCACGGTTTGAGAGATGCCATTATTTCTCTGTGTGTCTCGGAGTCGGTTTCAGAATATATGACGGTGAAAATGTAGCGCGTGGCTCGAGATGTAAATCCTCAAATGTTAGGCGTGTGTCGTGCGGACGGGTTCCGGGTGGACGGTCGATGGGCAAAACCCACCGCGGCTCTTAGATCGGGCAATCTCCTCAAATCCGTAAACTCCAAAAAACAACAGTGAAGACCCAGCCGGGTTCCTCGATCCAGCCGTTAAAAACCATTTCCTCTTATTTCACGTCAAATCGGATTGGATTTGCACGATGCCGAATCCCAAACCAGTTCTCTGAAGAGAAGGTCTGGAAGGTCTGACAGAAACCCAACTTAATACTCCTTTTCTTGGAAGGAGCAGACGAAGAAGGCGCAGACCAGGGGTCCCCAAACTTTAACCTGCGAGGGCCAAATAACTTTTCCCTTCTCTGACGGGCGACCGGGCCATTTTGTAACAAAAAGCGTGACCATCGCAGAGGTGTTTAGAAGTAAACATGTATTGTTTTCCAGAAAGCCAAACATAACAAAAAAAAAAAAATCAGAAAATAAATAATTACATTATTAATGAAATAAATAAAAATAACACTGTTTATGAAATAAATAATAATAATAATCATAATAACACATAAATAATAAATAAATAATAACACATAACCAAAAATTAACCCTGTCTGGGATCTTGACAGGAAAAAAAAATCAGAAAATAGATAATTACATTATTAATGAAATGAATAACACTATTAATGAAATAAATAATAATAATGATAACACATACATAGTAAATAACTAATAACACATAATCAAAACTTAACCCTTTCTCAGATCTTGACAGGAAAAAAAAAACAGAAAATAAATAATAAGATTATTAATGAAATCAATAACATTATGTATGAAATAAATAATGACCAAGTAACCCTTTTCAAGTTTTTCCACAGATAAAAAGACCTAGGAACATTCAAACGACTGTTTGCAGCTTTCTCATATCAAATTCACTGTGAAAGCAAGCAGGCAATGAAACCAAACTGATACCAACACCTACCAAGTTAAAAACCCCTACCAGGTTAAACACCCTGCATTCTGAATCTATTTTTCTCTGACCTAATCTTTCGCCATTATTCCGTGTTATTCGACAGGGGTGTGTCCAGGATTATTTTTTTTTGGACGGAGGGGATTCAGAGGAGGCACAGACTGCAGAAGGGTGGAAGGGAATGTTACGTTCTATGAATGTACAAGTCACGATTACATAGCTAGAATTTAAAAAAAAATCATAATGCATCTCTAGTATTGTTCAATGTACAATGTATTTTGATGTACCTTGCATAACCGCATGAGCCAATATTGCACAACACAAAATAATTATGTACATTTTTTGTCATTACCCAAGCTCACTTGCACTTGAATTGAATCATAGTCTGGACAGCAGCTTCTTCCAGCCGGCCTTATCAAGCATGACGTGACTCACCCGGAAAGATGCTTCGGTCGCGGCTTTCGCTTTTGAAGTACGTTGTGTGAAAAGTGACTGCTATCCAGACAATTGGGATTTTAGTTCCTTCACCTTTCTCAGTCTGGGCTCGCTTTTCGGATGTCCGTGTCGTATTTTCCACAAACGGTCCGAGAGAATGCCGCTCCACATTACCCTTCTTTGATATTGCGATGGTAGACGCACTTCGAAAATGTCATGAGAAAAAAGTCGTCCCATTCTGTATAAAAGTGATAAGTTTTTGTCTCCTTACTCGGTCCAGCTCCCCCACTCATTTTACACCCTTTCTTAAGTTTAAGAGAAAAAAACCAAGGGCTACAAATCGAAGGTAACTTGCTGACTGGCTGGTTAGTTTTACTGCACTTCACGCTGTTGTTTGTGCATGTGCAGTGCAGACGTCTAGTTTTTTATGCGATCCACCAATATTACCTTTTTCGATCGACTGGTAGATCACGATCGACGTATTGAGCGCCCCCTGGCATAGAGGGTGAAAGTTGGATGACTCCGTTTGACATGAAATAAAAGGTGATACCCGTACGTCTCTATTTGAGGATTCAATGAAAGAGTGAATGGTTGTCCGACTGGCGATCGCTCCGGGTCGAGTCCCCGTCCCGCATTTCGCCCAACGGCGGTCAGGATGGGCTCCGAACCCAAGGGGGGGGTCCTGGTCTTTACAATGAATGAATGAAAGAAATGAACATTTGTAACCGGACACCTGCTGCAGTGGCGATACCGCATTGTGCCTTCAAAGTAGCAGAAGGTCGCCTGCCTCGGTGCCATGGAAACAAAATCGCATCATTCTGTCGCGCAATAGATGACCTCGGCCTTCAGCTGCTCAAACGTTCCTACTATGGAGCTCCAGC
Organism: Fistularia commersonii; assembly: GCF_037954325.1. NCBI lineage: Eukaryota > Metazoa > Chordata > Actinopteri > Syngnathiformes > Fistulariidae > Fistularia > Fistularia commersonii. The sequence goes on along the minus strand of NC_141300.1, from coordinate 13,118,551 downwards.
AGGAGGAGCACAATAACAACCATACAGAGTCTGTTGCTTATACATTTATATATATATATATATATATATGTATATACATAAATTATGCAGCCTTAGCTTGTGCGTTGGTGTGCTAATAAAGCGGCACAAGGATTGAGATGGAATTTTCCAAGTGTGCAGACACTGAATCAGAAATGAGGATTAATGTTGGTTTATTTAAGAGGCGATGAAGGCGGTCTGGCTCCGGCGGCCGAGGCGGGAGGAATGCAAGAGGAGAGCTCAGACGGATTTGCTCCGGCGAGGGGTTTGCAAGAGCTCCGGAGCCACGTGGCGTGCAGAGAGACAAAAACCCAAAGCCATGCAGGAGGAGAAGAAAACACCGGCGTGGCATTACGAGCGCTTGAGAAGGTGCAGCCTTCAAACCTGACAGAACAGCGACGGCGCAGAGAAGGGGAACAGGCCGGGCTCGCACGGAGAGCCGGATAGTGATTTGTGGCAGGTGTGCCTCGTCTGTGCAGCCGCAGGAAACCGGCCATCCAATCATCACCCGCTCCGTGAGCAGAGAGGGAGGAGGCGGCGTGGAGAGACACGGAACACAAACCCAGAATCCAGAAATTTGGTTTTTCACAATGTCACAAGTGCACAGAGTGGAAACGTTAATGACAGGGTGAACGGTTGTATGTCTGTAAAAGAATGTGAATGAGGGAGTCGGTGTTGAGACGGCTGATTGAAGGAGTCAATAGCTGTACGCCTTTACATGACGGGTGAGTCAGAGGGTGAATGCTTATCTCTCTAGATGGCACACGAATAAAGGAGTGGATGTTTGTACAGCAATTTTTGGAGGTGTGAATGGTTGTATGTCTGTATCATTGACGTGCAGTCAGTAGAGGCAGAGGGAGGCCGGGCCTCACCTGTCATCATGGAAAGAAAATAAATGGTTATATTTATTCAGTGATTTGTACTATAAAGTTATTTTCTACTTAACATCACCGTTTTTTCAAAATTGCTTAAAAAATCACATTTACTGTTAAAATAGGAATAAGAGACATGCGGTAACACAGCAATCAGCTGAGCCCACGATGGATTGCACAATGATTATGCTAACCGTGCTGGCATGCTATGCACTGAGACCGTATGTTGCTATTAAAATTTTCAAACACTTTTAATATCCAAACTAAATTTCCATAATTTGGCTGATGTGTGTAAACCAACTTCAAAGAGACATTAAGGCACTCAGTAACAGTGCCTCATGGTAAGGGGCACTGGTGATCCCATTAAATTTTAAATATCCCATTAACTATTAAAACTTTCAAACACTTTTAATATATGAACTCAATTGTCATAGTTTAGCTGATGTGTGTCATGTTTTTCGTCAACAACTGTAACGTGCTTCTTGTGCTGAGCGATCGTAAAACGACTGCGCAGAGACATTAAGTGAGGCACGCAGTGGCAGTGCCTCGTGGTAGGGGGCGCTGGTGATCCCGGGGATCCTTCTTACTACTCGGCTACAGAATAATATAATTAGCAATAGCGAGCTACAGTAAACGTCAGTGCCTAACCAGCCATGAACCTGGCTGGTCACTGGTCTGAATAGAATGTGAATGGAGTCAATGTTGGATGCTATATGCTGAATGATGGTTGTATGTCTATAGGGCATGTAAATAGAGTGGATGTTTGTACTTCTTTTTTTACGAAATGTGTAGAATGTGAATGAAGGAGTGAATCATCTATGCCTTTACTTGATTGGTGAGTGAGAGGGTGAATGGTTGATCTTAACGTGAATATTGATCTTATGTGTCCACATGTTCAGCCCAGGGTTCACCGCGCCTCTTGCCCAGAGAGATGCGGGATAAGCAGAATGGCTAATGAACGAAAGAATGAATGAATGACACTGCGGTTGCCTGGGTGTTTCCTACCCGTGTTGAAGGGTGTCCGGTGTCTCCCGGAAAACCACCTCTGCTCAAGGAAAGTCGGAGGTGTTTACAGAATACCCGCGTCTCATACCCGACTCCGTCATGTTTTCCTTCCCGACTCCCTGTTTGCCTTTCCCCGCCTGCCCTCTCCTGCCAATCATCAACCAGAATATATGCTGAACGTCCTCATAAAAATACACCAACCCCCGCACACCCTCCACCCCTTCCTGAAAATGCCTGACCTCAACTCAATTTGGCGCTGCAACACTTCACGCCAATTTACACTCGACGCCGGCCTCTCTCACTCCGGCATCATTAGAGTGTGACCCGCCGGGGAGGCGTGGTGCGCCGGGTTGAAGGCCATCCCAAAGTAAGTACTTCTGGTGTCCTTGGCCGCCTGCGTGTATTCATGTCAGCGCTCTGGCAGGAGTGTGAAGGTGCGTTCCGTCGACGGGCCTTTAGCGGGATATGATATGTGTAAAACAATGCCGAGGCGGGACGACGCATAATTGGCCGGCATTAACTTTCACTTTCAACCCTTTCGACTTGATCCCGCACTGGAGACCAGTCCGGGTTTTAGTGCGACTGATGAAGAGCTGCTCTATACCATCCTTGGACGGGACTTTTTAATACAATATTTATTTGTATTATGTTGACTGCAACGGTGGTGCAGTGGTGACAACAACAGCATCGGGCAACAGAAACGGCAAAAAAATTAACAATATTAATTGGGTGGCGGCATGTTGGTGCAGAAGTTAGTGCCTCACAGCTTGGAGGTCCGTAGTTGGAGTGGAGTCTCCTCGCTCTCACTGTGTCTGCAGAGGGTTCCTCTGGGTTCTCCAGGTTCCTCCCGAAGTCCAGGAGGTTCATTGGAGACCCTACATTGCGAGGACATGTGACTGAGAGGGCGAGTGGTTGGTTGTCTCTTCGTGCCGTGGGAATGAGAAGGTGAATTGTTCATTTTTATTCGAGGTGTAGATGAGCGGGTGAGTGGTTGGATGCAATGTTTCCTCTAATTTTTCATACGTCTGTGCATTTAGACAACCTCCGTGAGCACACTGAGGACCACTGTGAACAGCAGTAGATGTGCACGCTGTGGCCACACACCAGTATCCCACCTGGGATCATACCTTCCACTTAGTCCATATTTTTCCATCAGAAAACTCGCTCACTACTTTAGCTTGTTTTGCAGAAGAGACCTTTTTCACTCAAAAAAGAAAAAATCTCACCCAGTTTCACCGTTTGTTCTTCTATTTGCACAAAATCCAACAGCCTTTCCCACATAAAAGAACCGCATTTTTCACTGCCTGCTCATTTCGCCATGATAAGGGGTTAGCATGTTAGCATTAGCGTTACTTAACTCCACCACACTGTTATTATTGTGATATAGCGTGTACAGTGATCCCTCGCTGTAACGCGGTTTACTTTTCACGGTTTCGCTACTTCACGGATTTGCATCGTGCATTGTGTTCTGCATTCTGATTGGCTAAAAAGTCATTCTGCTTCTTCTCTACCGCGCGTCAATAACGTAGCAGTTTAATATGTACACCGACATAAAAACGGCTTGCCGAATTTACATTATGTACGTGCAAATTCTCTTGCAATTTTGAGTTTCTCTAAAACCCATAATGTTGACAAAACGCTCTGGATTGACAAAAG
>NC_141300.1:13065000-13110000 GCF_037954325.1 Fistularia commersonii | reverse complement strand
AGTCGTCATCAGAGCGAACGGCTATCCTGTAATTGGTCTCCACTTAAATGGCACTTTTGTCACCTTGTTGTTCCAAAGTGCTTTACGCCGGATAAAAATCACCCAGTCACACACACCGCTGCTGTGCTAGGTGCTAACCAAACCCAAGGGAGCAGCCGTTGGGTTTGAACCAGCAACCTTTTGCATGAAAGGCTTTGGTATTCCGCTTTGTAATTTGACAAAGTTGCATCAATGAACTGAACTGAAGACACTCAGGCGTGGTTGTAGTCTTTATCACTTTTTCTTTTTAGAGCCTTTTTATTTTGTAACCTCTGAAACCCTAAAACTGCGGCTGAATCAAGACTGGCGTGATATCGTGACAGGTGACGAAGGATCAGATGTTCACACTTACGCGGACATCGGGGGCATGAGGAAGGTGCGCGCACAGAAAAGAAACATAATGAAAAACAATTTGGGGGAACACGATGCATTCTCAGTGTGAGCGCGGGGACCGGCTCTACCCAACTGTCAGTCCAATTGTCGTATTCGGAGGCTACGGCGTCGTCAGAGCCGTTGTATATCTGGAGCCGGGCTGACAGACAGACGTTTCTACGAGCACCTGGGAGCCGTGGCTGTGGAGAGGCCAGAGCTTTTGGCAGATGGTTTGTTAGCAGCTCGATATGAACAGTCGGACTCACCTCCACACTTTATGTCAGCTCTGATTCCAACCTTCCAGAGAATGTTTGTGATCTTTGTTTTACTGAAACTCGAAGTGAAGGAGAAGAAAAGGGTGATGACGGAGCCTCAAACAGAATGCAAAGAAAGGTGGAGAAGACAGGGGTGCGACCGACGGTGGTACCTGCTTTGGAGACTGTAGACTAGCGCTGGAGCTAGCAGAGATGAAGATGAGGAGGTTCCTCTTTGGGAGTGACGAGGATGGAGAGGATCAGCCAATCACAAGGACAGCACATCTAAGTCATACAAGTACTTATTTTGGTCACTGTAACAGCACGGCAGGGTTGGAGGCAGCAGAAATGTAAATGTGGAGGTTCTTTTTGGGACTGAGGAGGACGGAGTCCATCGGAGGGTGTGTTAGATGTTAGATGTTCTGGAGATAAATTCAGACTGAGAATGTTTGGATATGTACCCTTCTGGGACGAGTGGTGCATAGATGCAGGGAAAGGGGACAGGGAGGCAGCTGGTGGGAGAGAAGAGGGTTAGATGGAGACAGGCGATTGGCTGAAGGGAGCAGCCCAAAGGACAAGAAGAAGTCAGAACGTCAAAGTCAAAAGTCGTCTCTCTGAAAATGCCGATTTGTCAGATCTGGATCAGAAACAAGCCTGAGCATCCCGTCAATGTCGTGACAACAGCTATCAGATTTGGCAAAGAGTACAACTTATACCTCCAATCTGGAGTTTGAGGAGCAGGCAGGGGTTCACTAGTCACCACCGGGGAAAATCTAAAGGTCCCAAATGCAATTGTGAAGCCGACTTGGAGACAAAAGGCCGGGTGACATCGCTGACCACGGGGACGGCTCCGAGCGCCCCGATCCGGATTAAATGACGGTGCAGATCGTAAGAGAAACATTGCTGAGTCGAGATTTGCAGGCAAATAGCTAAAGTCATCCAGGATAATTCTGTAATTCAATAACCCGCGCCGGCTTTATTAAGTCAGCTAAATTCACAGTCCGCTCGGGACGAGGTGTGAAAAAAATGACGTGGGGGTAAAAAAGGCTCTGTTAAACCAATGCGGAATTTCAACCACCGCCCTGGAGTCCACTGCGCCGGTGCCGAGGGGACGGAGTGACGGTGCATATTCACCGGCGGACGTAGCCGAGCGTGTTTTTTTAAAGAGCGTCCCCGCAGTAATCTGACACAAAGGTCGCGCTGGTGATTTGCGCTGTCTTGCTGTTTCGTCAGATGTTGGCGTATCAGTGGTTTGAGCGAGTACGCCAGGCAGCACATAGATACTGCTGACTCACCTCGGACGAGCAAAAGTTTCTTTTGTCTGAGACGGGGGCTTTGAGGAAAGTGGTTCTGACGTGGTTTTGTTCCGGGAGATACATAATTACCAAAGTCAATCTATAAATGTCACAAACTTACAATTAAAAATTCAGGAATATCTATCTAAAAGTCAAAATAATCACATAATCTGTCAGTTGAAAGAACACGGTGGGACCACCTGAGGTGTTCTAGGACCTTTTCCCATAACTCGGGTAATCAATCCAGAAGCTCCAGAGTAGATATTTTCAGCAACCAGTGAGACTTTGCAATGTCACAGTCAACGCTAAATGTTTTTCAGATTGAAAGTCGGTTAGCGGTTAGCGGTTAGCAGCTTAGCGCTTCTCATGGCCAGAAAGTTGGATTCCCACAGGGGGCTTTTCTGTGTGGAGCCTCCATGTTCTGCCCGTATCTGCGTGGGGTTCCTCAGGGTTTTCCGGGTTCCTCCCACGGTCCAAACACATGATGGAGGTTCACTGGAGACCCTGAATCGTTCAAAGGTGTGGTTGGGTGTCTCCAAACGTGGCCTTGCGATTGACCTCTCGAGCTAGGTTCGGCGCCAGCGACACCATGACCCAAAATGCAAAGAAAAGCAATTCAATGAAGGAATGGATTGAATAGCGGTTGAGTTGTTTTTGTGTTTAACAGCGAGCGATGCGTGTCCTCTTGCCTGTGGTGAATGTTGATAATGAGTGGTGAAAACATTTTTACAATATCAAGACGTACTGGAGTTCTAGAATCTCAGCGTCTGCCCCAAAAGGGCAAGAAGCCGGTTCCTTCACAATTACTTGGACCGGCAGGAGGCAGCTCAGCACGACGCGGCAGTTGTTTCTCGTCAGTGTTTACAAATGGATTTTGGGGTCGAAATCTACGGGCGACATCGAAACCGATCTATGAGCACAAAGGCGGGGAATGATGATGGCGCGTGGCAGAAAAAGCAATGGGTTAAGGCAGGGGTCGGGAACCTATGGCTCTTCCGGTGATGCCATATGGCTCCCAGGCAATTTTGAGTTGGAAAAAAAACAGTTTGGAACTGATTTTAAAATACTTGTGATATTTCTACATAATACGGTCATTTCAAAGTAAACAGATATTAGATTTGAAGATAAATTTCAAGGGTCACCTGTCAGTCGCGTCGGGAACCAATGGCTTACGACAAGGGTGGGCAAACTATGGCCCGCGGGCCACATCCGGCCCGTTGGCCTTTTTAATCCGGCCCGCCAAAGATCGATACAGTATTCATACTTGATGTGAATGATTGAATGATTGGATCAATGAATGTGGGAGCTCAAACAGGAGATTATTTAATTTTTGGAGCTACTTGAGAATTTTCCTGAGCTGAATGTCACAGATTGGCTTTGTGATTTATCCTTTTTACTGTGAACGAAGTGACACACATGAATGAACTGGACGTGAAGCTAAAAGGGAAAAAGTGGTTTGCGCATGAAATGCAAGCAAACGCCAGAGCCTTCAAAACCAAGCTGGTTTTATTTTCGAAGCAAATGTCAAAGACTGATATGTACTGTTAACGAATGCTTTTTTTTATTTCGTCTTTTTTTTTTATATATGTATCGTATCTTGTGCTGACACGGCCCGTCTGTCAAATTTTCAAAGTCAATGCGACCCCTGAGCCAAAAAGTTTGCCCGACCCTGGCGCACGAGCACGTCCGGCTCATTGTAAAGGTGAAGAAGTTAATTTTATCAGATAACCAACTAGTTTATCCTTGTAACAGAAAAGATGGCGCAAAGAAAAAAAAGACAATGATTACTGTGTATTTCCAGGCTGCGTGGAAAAGGGAATTTGCATTTGGATCTGCGGTATGTTTAAAATACAGTGATAAAATTGCATTGATGAAAAGGTCAAATATAAAGCGACACTTCGAACAAATCCATGCAGCACCAGAAGTCGCATTAAAAGTAATATATATTTAATTTATTATACGTTAAAAATATATGGCTCTCAGTGAAATACATTTAGAAATATTTGGCTTTTAAGGCTCAAAAATGTTCCTGACCCCTGGGTGAAGGGCTGATCACTGAAGCCTAGTGCAGATCGCCTCCAATCACACCTTGCGCTTTCAAGGAAAGAAAGTACATCTTTGCCGACATCGGAGCTTCGTTTGTGAATAATAAACAACCGAATTGACCCGGTGACCCGCTGGCCGGTCCATCGATCTGCCCCAGTATGGTGCCGCCGGTCCCAGGAGTTGTGGTCGCAATACATCTGCCTGCATCCGTCTGGACATCTGCCCGTCCGTCCCCGTCCGCCTGCCTCGGTAACCCCGTACATCCCCCGTCGCCAATCAGCTCGTCTGACCCGAAAACAGCCAGCGGAGGCACCAGGTGCCTTTTGCCCAAAGATAATTGGAGGGTTCATTTATTTATTTATCCCCTCCAAAAAATACTGTGGTTTTCTGTCAGCGTGGCACACATTGTTCTCTACACTTGGACACGTCAGTGCTTCAGTCAATAAATAAAGTCAATAAATAAAATGAATACAAGAAATAACTTTATTGTTGGTTAGTTATACTTACGACATTTAACCACTGCATCATTGATGAACTTGGGCAGCGAAGGAGCAGCGCTGGGGGAGCGTTTAGGGGTTCAGTATCTCGCCCAACAAGACTTCAACTGGCGAGGAGAGCAATGGGGATTCAAGAAGGGACGACAGTGCAATTTTTGGGGATCTATCTGGATTATAATCTGACAAGGTGAAATCAAACTTCAATCAGCATGTGAAACCTGTTGGATCTCATGTACTGAGGCTCAGGTGGAAGTTACCAGGGTCCGGTTCTGGCGGGTTCAGATGGTCCTGGTCTGTGTGTGCAAACCCGTCTTGGGACTGATCCCAGTACGGCATTGTGTGTGGGGGAAAGGTTTGGTTCCATGGACGACCGCTTAAACCCCTGAGCCACACCGGACACAAGGTGGATACACCAATAATCATTAAATGATTCATGATCTGTGGCGCTTGTGAAGCTTATCCCATCTGCCATTGGGTGAAGGGCATACACAGTACCAAATCCAAGCTAGTAGACTTATATGTCTCTGTGGAGGTTCTTAGTCATCCAGATCATGGAGAATTCTTGTCTAAATCTTCTTGTTGTGGCAACTGAGCTTGAATTTCTTCCCTTGAAGATATTTTAGCCCTCAACCCAGGGGCTTCTTCAGTCCTAATGGCTGTGGGGAGATTCCCAATACAACTGCCAGGGTTTTGGGTGGGTCTGGGTGATGGTAGGCTGGTGTGCAAATGGAGAGTCGATGGGCAGAAACTAGACCCGAGGGTGTTGTTATGCTAATGGGTGTGACAGTCATTGGGGACAAAAGAGCTACTTTTGTGAGATTACCTGGGCTGGGATGTGAAAGGGGTAAAGCCAAACAAAGGAGTGAAACCTGTTGGATCTCAGGTTGAAGTTACCGGCGTCTGGTTCTGGTGGTGGATCTTTCCTGGGTGTTTGGAGCGTGCAGATGGTCCTGGTCCGTGTGTGCGAACCAGTCTTGATACTGATCCCGGTACAGCGTTATAGGTCTGCGAAAGGTTGCGTCTGAGGCCCCCTCCTCTTTTCAAAGATGTTTTTTCTGTTGTGACAAAGACGGCTTCTTTGACTCCTCTCTCCGACCATCTGTCTTCTCTGGCCACAATACAGACTTCGCTGTCTTCAAATGAACGGCTCTTGCAAGACACATCTTCAATTGAAGAAATTCAAACCCAGTTGCAACAACAAGAAGATTTTGACAAGAAGTAGGCTCATATAGAAAAACTACCACCAAAGGACTAATAACCGTCACGTCTGGAACCACCTCAGCGTCTCCTTAGACAAGCCACGTTTGGTGTCATTTAGCCGGTTCGGCCTTTGAGACGCTCCTCCAGAGCCTCGCCGGCCGAGCCTCATGTCCCCGAACCCAAGGAGATCCACCCGGGGCCCGGACGACGTGCCGAGCCGCCTCGGCTGCTTTCAGTCGGACAATCTGCCCGTCTCTTGTTTGCGTTCACTTTATCCCCGTGGCTTCTGTCGTTCCTTCTGATTCCCATCCTTTCGATGCTGTTGCCGGAGGAGCACGCCTGCTGCTGCCAGACGCCCCCCGTCCGACACAAACAAAGGGGTAGGAAGTACATCAAGGTCATTTGAGAACACACAAACACACACATGCCGTCGGCCCAAGAGCTAAAATCTAATGTGAGTGTGTCCCGTGGCTTGGCTGAAACCGAGCCAAATTGAAAGTGCCAGTGTAATCCGGCAATTAAACGTGAATGAGAGCTATTAATGAGGGAGATTTGGATGGAAAAAAAAAACAGCTAATGACCAAGACTGGGGTGGAGGGGGGGTAAAAAGATAAATAAATGAAGAAAAAAACAGTCTAAAAAAAAAATCTATATTAATCACTGTCCTATCATACGGCAACAAACTTGATTTAATCAGCGTAAAAAGAAATTAAAACCCAGACGGCTTTTAAAAAAAAACAGACGTGTTGGCCGTCTGATAAATGCTGTGGAAAAACATCTGGTGTTTATCACGGCGGCTCTGGTGATGTGTGTGTGCGCGCATGTGTGTGTGTGAATGGGTGAATGTGATCCACTGTGAGGCAAGGTGATGGTAGCTGTGTAACTAGAGATTATTTACTATTAAATAGTTTTAATGAACAGAATGACTTATTTCAAGCATTTCCCTTGCCTTATATGTGCGATCATTCACCCTCTCATTCACACACCTGGACAAGTCAAAGTCACACAGAAAAGCCTCCCGTGAGAATCCGACCTCCTGACTGTGGGGCAGAAGCACCGACCGCCGCACCATCCAACTGCAAATGACCCGTAGATAATGATGTTAAACTCTTCATGCTTTTAAATAACACCCAAGTGTTTTTTTTTTTTTCGGTTTGTTTTTGCATCGGAAAATCCTATTTAGCTCGGCGGACCCGACTTTATCTCTCCAGCAGTGCAAATGAGTTTCACTGGCGGCCAGCAGGAGGCCAGGAGGTACATTAAGGGACAGCAATTAGTGAGGAGTCAAGGTCTGCAAAGCACTGCCACATTATTCATTATTCCGCTCGCTTTGTCTTCTGAATGGAGTGTTTTTGGCCTGCGAGTGGGTGCTCACACACACACACACACATGCAGTGCTATATTTGCTATATTTGTCTTCACACACACAAAGACAGACATAAAAAACCCACAATATTTAAGGCTGCGGACGAGTGAGGTTCTGTCTTATGAATCCCTCATTCGTTCACACACACACACGCACACACACACACGGATATGCACGTAGGCCTGAAGTCCGGAGTCACGTAGCTGTGAATGGAGGTCGACACACCCGTAATGAGCTCATTTCCATACCGATCAAAGGGAGAGTTAATGCACGGCATGGGGGGGAAAGAATACCTCAATGTCACGGGTGAAAAATAAAATGATCGAGAAGCAAAGAGAGAGAGAGAGAAAAAGAGAGATCTGGTTTTCCATCTGAGGAACTCATAGGTGTGTCGTGAATGGGGGAACTCATAAGCCGCACCCATTGGCAGATACTTCTTGTATTTTGAGATGTATTTTGGGATGAAATGGATAGAAGCAGCCAGAAATGGAGCGACGAGGAGGTCCGAGCTCCGTTGCCCTGCTCGTTCCAGGGCTCATAGAGTTTTGAGTTAGCTCACGGCTAACGGTGTTGTCCACATGGCGAAGATAAAAACACTTCTGACAGTCGGTGGTTATTATCCCATGAACGCTGTGGCAGTTTCCACCTCCGCAGCGTCCACATTGTCTTTCTCTTCTTCTATGCTGGTTTGTCTTGGATTGTGGAGCTCAAGGTGCGCGTCTGTCGAAACGCAAAACCAGACGGTTCCCCCGGGGTGAGGCTAGTTCCTGGAACAGAAGTAAAACTGGACACATCTAGACCCGTGCTCTTAGAAACAGAAGGTTGACGGTTTGATCCCCGGCTCGTCCTGTCTGCAAGCAGGGGTTCCCTCGGAAACACACTGACTACTCAGTGTGTGTGTGTGTGTGTGTGTGTGTGTGTGTGTTTCAAGGGGGTCCATTATCTCCACTTTTAGACCTTTTCTTATTTAGTCTCATTAAATAGCGTGGGGTTGAACGGCTAAAAATGTCTAGGATAGGAGCATCTGATCAGCGGTAGCTGGACTTGCTCCTCCCAGAGGCTTCTGCAGACCCGGAAGGGCCTCCAGGAGGAAGTGAAACATCTCCAGACCTTGAGAGATTTCCTGTAGATACCCGAGAGACTTCCTACCTACACATTGGCGTTTACCTGATAGCCGTCTGCAGCCCTGAAGTTCTTCTCCACAACCTCACCTACCTTCTCAGGCTCCTCCAGATGTTGATGAGCGTCGTTACTAATTGCACCGTTGCACCTTCGCACTTTCATCCTCTTCTGCTCAGTTTCCCCTCCCTCCCTCAACATGTCCATGCTAAGTATTGGTAATTATATTATTACGTGCCACCCCATGAAATATAGTCCCAGTGACACCAACTGTGTGTGTGTGTGTGTGAGAGAGAGAAGGAGAGAAAGTGTATGTGTGTGTGTGTGTGTGTGTGTGTGTGTGTGGCATTGATGATGGAGAGGCTGTCTGCGTTTTTAATAAACACAACATTGCGACGCCCAACAAGCGAACCGCCTTAGCGTCAAACCACACACACACACACATACACACACACACGTACACAAAGCATCTGCCAAGACTAGGCTGGAACTTGCAGGGAATTTATGTACAAATAATTACTTTTTAATAGCCAGTCATGCGATTTCCTGCCAAAGAAATATTCAAATGCATCTCAGGCAGTCCAGTATATTATCTGCCTGCAGCTACAGATACGACATGGGGGAGACGGCACGGGAAAGACGGATTATTGTTTGTGTGATAATAATTATTTTACCCTTGTCATCTTCAGAGGGAACCGAGAGATAATGCCTTTGTCTCTCTGTCTTCTTCTTCTTCTTCCTCTTCTCAACTCTCTCCCCTCCATCACGGGCAGGGCAGCTGAAGTCCCTCCCCCTCCGTCCTGTCGCGGACGAGCTCGCTTCCGCTTTCCGCAAATCAAAATGGACTCATGAGAAGCATCAGATCGGTCGGATCCCAGCGACACCCGTTTTCCAAACCTCTTTGCGGGCTTTTGATTTCGGTCGTTCGCCGGAATGAACGACGATCACGAGGCCCGTCCTGCAGGAGGCCGTCTCTGCGTGATCCCTCGCTATCCAGATTTCAGTCAGCCCTTTCCCTCCTTCTGATTACGGGACGTGACGCTGCCGGAAAACGCTGATATGAGCCATAACTCTGTACACGACGGACACTATAATGTTCTGAGATCCTGCTTGGATGTCCAAATTACGTTGCGAAGTTCACGCAAACATCTTCGACGCTCGTCTCAGTTGTCGGTCTACGTAAACAAGTCTGCGTCCAGTTTGGATGCTGAACCCCCCAGATGGTTTCTATGATGGCCATGTCAACCTCACCTTAGCTCCAGCGCTAACCCTTACCATAATGCTAATCCGAACTGAAAGTCAGTAGGAGGAGGTCCAACTCCAGCTCCCTATCTCACATGGTTCTTCAGATGAACGAGGTTGAGACATACAGCCATTCACACATCGGACAATTCGGGGGTTTCCAATGAATCTCCTGCATGTTTTGGCCTTTGGACCGCTCACCTCTGCCTTACGGAGGTCCAGAGACAGCGTCCTTTTCCGAACATCAGGACATCGCAAAGCTTCTGGAAGACACCGCTTTGGAGGCATCTTCACGTCTTCATGACAATAACTCCCAACCGCCAATTGTCCCACGGGGACGAATAACATTTTTTCTGATTCTGATAACTTTAGCCGTGCATCACCTGACCAAATGTCTTACCCATCCCCCTGTTTATTTCAGCAATTCAGAGCTCATTAGCAGGAGCTGCAGACCAAACTAACTTCTCTCTGTGATCAGCCAGAGAAACAGAAGGTTTGCTATGAAGCTCAGTTACAAACGCTAACCAACATTGCAAGCGCTCCCTTTCATCCATCTTTTAAAGTACAAAAAAAAACCTGGGCAATCACATCTTAGCTCTTTATTAGTAGGATTTATACCAGCACCCTTTGTTTTTCAATAAATAAAAGAATGAACGAACAAATGAAACATTCATAGACCGGTGAAAGGCATGACACACTCCCAGGTTCTTTACACAAACAATACGAAATAAGCTGAGCAGATCCAAGCATTCACTGCCTGGTTATTGTTTAAATAACACATTATTGAAACACGGCAGACGCTCGATGATTTCGGCGTCTATTACAAATGTAATCTAATACCGCCGCGTATCTTCGGATTACACGCGTGTTTCATCATCGCATTGTTTGATTTTGAATGACGGTGATGCACTTTCATTGACTGATCCTTTCATGCAGACTTTCAATGACACATACCTGAAATGTTGCATCAAGCCATCCAGGTGGCGCCCACGTGACGGAACGCCAAACCTTCAACTGACGGAACACTTCATCATGCTGTACATGGAGAATTCTTGTCGAAATCCTCTTGTCGTGGCAACTGGACTTCTTCAGTTGAAGATGCCCCCCCCCCCCCGCCTCATCCCTAAGGTTGAGTTTCTCAATATATAACCGCCATGGTTTTGGGCAGGTCAAAGGTTATGGTGGCTTTTTTTGTAAATGGAAGAGTTGATGGGCAGAAACTAGATCTGAGGGTGTTGTTATACCAATGGGTGTGTCAGTCATTGGGGACAAATGAGCAACTTTGGGGGATTACCTGGATTGGAGTGTGAAAAGGTAAAACTAAACAAAGGAGTTAAACCTGTTGGATCTCATGGACTGAGGCTCAGACTGAAGTTGCCGGCGTTTTGGTTCTGGTGGTGGATCTTTCCTGGTTGTTTGGAGGGTGCAGACGGTCCTGGTCCGTGTGTGCAAACCCATTTTAGTATTAATCCCAGTACGGCGTTATAGGTCAGTGAAAGGAACTCCTGTTTCTGAACCTCTTTACCAAACATCTTAACGCCTGGCTGTTGGATGAACAACATTGTCATCACAACACTGCCTAAACTGCATGTATCTCAAGTTTGTCTTTGTCCTGTGTTTTTTATCCACTGTTTACCTACTGTTGTCTCATTCATTTTATCATTTTAAAGATGGAAATTAGCCTTTGGGTATAATCTTGCATATTTACATGTACATGTTCATTAATATGTTTCGTCCCTCTTTTTAAATAAACTCAAACTCAAGGTTGTGTCTGAGGCCATCTTCTCAGGTCAGAGACGGTGTTTCCCTTTTTTAACAAAGGTGGCTTCTTTGACTCCTCTCTCCAACCATCCGTCTTCTCTGGACACAATACGGACATTACTCAGCATTACACGCTCTTACAATCTACTATTTATGTGAGGAACTTCTGGAGATTCCTATTCAGCGGTTGCTTTATGGGAGCAGAAGCGCTTCCACCTCATGGCGAGCAGGTCCCTGGTTGGATTCCACACAAAGAAGGGCCTTTCTGAGTCTCCATGTTCTTCACATGTGAATGAACCTCCCACTGTCTGCTGGGAGTGCAGGATCATCAGTATGAAGGTTAAGTTTCCTTGTTTTCATTTTGTCCCGGACCGAAAAAAGTGCATCTCGTATCAAATTTGTGTGAAACTTGTTGATACCATTTCACTTGGTATTCCTTCGCACTCAAATGGCGAGTGGGGATGGACGTGATGTCTGGAGTTAATGCTTTGCATCTTCAGCCTTCGTTGCTAAGTTCAAGGGCTCTAATGATGTCTGTAAAAGTGAGAACGTGCGTTTGCAGGTTGAATCTGCACCGACTGGTAGTTGCCTGTCTGTGTGTGTGTGTGTGTGTGTGTGTGTGCGCGTGTCACTCACTGAGGGTTTCATGGCTGGGGTTGAGGAGCAGAAGGAAATTGCTGGGAACATTTGCGTTGAAGTCTCATACTTTCAGATCAGACCAGAAGAAGACAGAGGCTACATGTAGGAACTACGTATTTCTAAAGTATTAGCAAATAGTTCTCATACCACGGCAGCGTGACAGTTATAATGTCAAAAATAAATCTGAATATAAATATAGATATAGAAACAGTTAGAAGACAGAAGATTGCAAGACATCCACGAATAAATAGACAGCGGGGAGGACAACTACAGCAACATCAGGGAAAATCAGGGTGAAAAATAGACGACCAGAACTAAACGACAATATAAATGGTGAGAATAGCAATGTCAAGAATAAGATAAGAATAAGACTTGGAGACCCCCAATTTTCCAGATCTGTGAAAGAGAAGGTGAATGGTTGTGTGGTTATATAATGTGTGAATGGAATTTTAATTGACAATGAAAGTGAGAAGAACCTTTTCTAATAACTTCCTTGAAACCTGTGTAGACCTCGTTCATAAACCTGAGGTAACAAATTACATTTTGAGTGTTTTCAAACCGGTTGCCCACATTTGCCGCTCCCGGCAGAGCGCGGGACGATTCATCAGCTAATTGCTTCGGTTCTTCGGCCAAACGGCACAAAAAAAAAGAGCGCAGCTGTGTTCGGTGAAAGGACTCGTATTCCTACGGTTTCTCCTGGACCTGATGTGTTTCGGGACGCTCGTCTTGCCGCTTCCTGTTCACACCTGTAACCTTTCCCCGACCGTTTAGAACCCAGTCGTCGCCAATTCGGCCGTCAGTTGTGTTTTCAGAGTGCGTCTTCTTCTGATGACGACCCCTGGATCGTTCTGGGATGGTTGCTTCTCCTTCTCCGCCATCTGGACTTTGGTTTACCTGGTTCATAGGTCACCTGGGGGTTTCCTCCGGACATCTCCTCTGCATTAGGGTACAAATGAAAGACCTGATCAACGGCGGTCGTCACTTTGATCGTCACAGGAGATACAAGATGGACGTTTTATCCAATCTTCGCTTACCACGGCGTGTCCCCGATGGCTCTCGGTCAACAAGATGCTGTTCAGATCTTGCGGTGGCAACCGGACTTTTCATTCCAGTGATTCTTAAGTTGGAACGACTATGAGGGGTTCTGAGTGGACGACTGCTGGGGTTGGGCATTGGGTGATGGTCTAAGTTGAATGGGTTGACTCACCTGAGGAACCGGAAGAGGTCATTGTAAGCCAGGGGCGGGAGAGAAGTTCATAAGTTCACTAGCGAAAGTGGACGTACATGATTTAAGTGAACTAATGGACGTCTTCTTACCTGGTCAGATGGAGACATACCTTTGTTCCCCAAATGACACACATTGAAATTGAACCCATTTCCTGCACAAAATCTCACTCTGACCTTGGATCAACGTCATGCACAAAAAACTCCACCTGTTCTGTTTCTGGAGATCCACTGGGATGAAGAGTAGGAAGGTCTAACATGGGGAGAAACTACCGGTAGGTTCAGTTACCGCCATGAAATCTGTCAACGATGGACCTACAATATTCTCTCTTGGTCCGACATAAGTTCTTCAATCAGATGTTCTTTTCCCAACTTCTCCTCAATCCTTCTTGGTTTGCTGAAATTCATCTTCTCATTGAATCGGAAATGTTTTTTCCTTTTTTTCCAAGTTGTCCACACTCCATCCTTTTTCATCATATACCTCCTTTTATGTCTTCCCCTCATTCTAATGAATCACGTCAAGTCCCGCCTTCATACATTTCTGATGGAAGCCCTCTGGCACGCTCACATATTGCATACATTCATCACCGTTACAGTCGATTTCTGCTTCTTTGTCATCTTTTTTTTTTTCCCAAGGAAACAAAGTCAGGCAGATAACAGCGTTAATTTTCTCATCCGTGCGTTCTCATATCGCATCCGGATCACCACAGGTGCACGGCATTGACCCCGACATTCGCTATTCAGTATAGCTGGCTCAGGCGGTTTGCAGAAGCTGAGAAGAACTTTTAAGATCACGCACTCGACAGAAACGATGATTTTCACTTTAATATTTGACACTTCTATTTGCTCTGACCACTTGTCAAATGATTGAAGGGTCCATTTAGTCATTCATTCAATATGTACACCTTTCACATCCTGACGTCAGGGTCGCAAGGATGTCGTAGCAACAGGCATGCCCAAAGTCCGGCCCGCGGGCCAAATGCATCCCGTGTTCAAATTGACACCGGCCTGCAGCCTCTGTCATAAAATCATAAAGCTATTTTATACAACACCATAAGACGTAACTAAAAAAAAAAAGGGAAGGGCCGCCTCTTTAAAGACAAGTGGAAATTGGAGAATTTTTTCACCAAAATTCGATGTAATATGCCAGGAGACCGTGGCTCTTTTCAAGACATTTCAAGGAATTTAGAATGTCATTGCGAACATTTAATAGTGAATAATATATGATGTTTCAAATGAATGTGGATGTTATTCATCTTTCTGAAAGTTGTTTTTTTCCGGACAGACTTTATTTTAGGTGGTATTCAAATTTGAGACATGGAAAAGCATCTAGGGACTAGAAGAGGTTGAGGAGTGAGAAGGTGGCTGGTGGTTGGCTTCCCTTTTGTAAACACCCCTGTAATTCCTCAGCTGTGACCCCAACTGATCACAAAGAAAAAACTTAAAATGAAGAGCCGTTCCCTTGTGCTTCGGCGCAGGCGGACCCAGACGGCCCCAGACGGCCACGGACGCCACGGTGCGTTTTCAGACGTACGCAACCGGTGGCGGCGGCGGCAGCATCTGTTGCCCGCTGAGCCGGTCTGCCTGAGCCGGAGTCAATTATAAACACATTAGACTCTTGCTTTCTCATAACGCACAATGACAGAAATACCTGTATGTGATCAAATCAAACAGAATCAGCCATTACTTTTTTTCAACGCTGTGATTTAAACAGTGATGTGGCTGATTTATGGATTTTTACAAGCTGAAAATGCTAAAATATTTTGCCCGTTCACATCGGACCGATGGAATTACCAAGACGGTGCAGAACACGGGTGTGATTTATACAACGAAAGAAGTGTGTGACGGAGGAATTCCGTATAATTCTGTTACCAAAGAAGACGACTTTTGCGTTAAAAGTGCAGGATAAAGATGAAGCCAGCAATCGATGACTATCCCTGCAAGGCTGCTGTATGTTTTATTTTTTAAATACTTCTTCTTATTTTCCTTTGGGCTTTTTCCTTCAGGACATTTAGTACATATTTAATGGAAAGAAACAAAAAAACCTTGCGTAAATACGTGATGTTACAAATGGACACTTACAGCCTACAGACAAGTGTGGCAGATATATGGACAATTTATTTTTCTTTTCAAATTTTGTGGATGCGGCTCAATAGTGCAAAAAAAAAATGTATATATGTGTATGAGGAGTAATAGATAAAGAATACTCCAGTGGGGGGGAAAGCCTACTTTTCAGCTTTGATATGAATCAACACTGAAAGGCAAACTGAAAAGCACCAGGATGAGACCATCTGCAGCCCTTTTTTATCTTAAAGGAGAAAAAGAACTCGATCCGTTGAGTTGAATTTGTCTGGTAGGCGTGCATCAGGGCCCGAGACGGCGGCGGCGGCGGCGGCAGGTTAAATGTCGCTGACAAACGGACCAAACAGCTCTGTCGTCCAGAGGGGTTTCATCCATTAGCCGACTCGAGCGGCTGTCAGAGAGGAAAACCGCGCTAGCTTCTTTTATTCTGGCACGTGTCCTTCTTCGAGACCTTTTTGTTTTTCGCCCCGCGGCTCCTCTCCGAGCTATCTCCCTGACAGCTGACAAACAAAGCGGCGCTCGCTCTAAGACTGACTGACGGCGGAGCCAAACGGGGTGGGGATGGAGGCACCAGAACATACGTGCACTCACGCGGTCACATAGCCGTGCAGAACCGCCGCGGCGAGCGTTTCAAATTCGGCCGTTCCGCTAAACGGATTCATTTGCATGTGTTACGCCGTGTGGACGAAAAGAGAGAACATCTCCACAGATATCTGGAGATAAAACGCGACATCTTCGCCTCCTTTTTGGGAGGACCTGAAACGGTCCATGGATGGATGTGACCTCCCACCAAAGATACATGTCTGCGAAGCATCTTCTTGTTCTTCAGGAGTCTCCACAGCCAATCATCTTCCTCCATCTGACACATCTCCCATCCCTCCTCATCCTCCAAACCATCATTCAAAAGTCTGACCTTTATCTCCAGAACAACTCTGATGGACTCATTCCTTGTTGCGATTTTCGTGGCCGGTCTCATTTACCTTCGGGCGTTGAGTTGTCCTTCAGGACAGTCCAACTCAAGGTGGAGCTTCACGCTGACCTTCTTCCCTGTTTCATGGTGACCTCTCCTCAAAATAAGTCTCAAACCTCCGGGAAACTCAGGGGAGAGAATGAATCTAAAGCCGAGGGAAACGGCGAACGCTGGAGGCGTCTCCCGTTCCGATGTTTGTGACTGACAACATACAATCAGATCCTTCATCCTCTCACACACACACACACACACACACTCTGGAGAAAGCCTTCTTTAGCGTGACAGGTTGCCATATCTGCCCGCCGGCGGCATCGGCACCTGACACTCCGTCTTTCCGGGATGAACGTATGAATGATTTCCATCGCGTCCGCCCGGGAGCGGGACGTCCACCAGGTACAAAAGGTTTACGCGAGCAAATGGCATTTTTAATGTTTTCAATATTTGCTCGGAGATCCGGTCTACCTTCGGATCCCGACGATGAAATGGTGTCAAAGCGGAGATTCTTTTACGCGGCGCTGTTGTACAATACGTGATCTTTTCTCGGTCGGAGGCGCAAAGTCCGCGCCCGACACTTCTCCTCCCGTGGAATCCAGACCCTTTGTTTGCTTTGCATTTGCAATTTGCTCGAACTGTTTAGAGATGCCATGAATACTTCTTCAACTGTAGCGCCGTCCTCAGAGGGTTGGGTGGTGAGAATGAAAGGGTGAACGGTCTTTACATGACGCGAACGAGTGAGTATTTCTTGGCATCAGTGTTTCCCGACTACTGTGTCGCGGCACATTAGTGTGCCGTGAGAGATCATCAGGTGCGCCGTGGACAAATGCCCACTTTCACCTGATTGGTCCGAAAATAATTTATTCAACGCAAATAATGTGCCTTCCTATGTCCATGTGGGCAGCGTGCAGTGACAGGCAGAACAAATAAATGCTGTTCCACTCAATGGCAACGGGTAGTGAATTAACCTGTGCATCTGTGTATCAGAGTGATTAGTGACGCTTTGCGTGATACATTTTTAAAATAAAAAGTCCTTGTATCTGCGTAAACAAACAGGCAGCATTGTTGAAAACTACCAAGAGGAGTGAGAAAGCAGTGAAAGTTTGCTACAAAGTTGCTGAACTCATCTCTAAATCCAAACAGCCACACACCGTGGCAAAACATTAATACTACCTGCCGGCAAAATCATTGTGGAAGAAATTCTCGGCTCTGGCGTTGATAAAGAAATAGCCAGAGTTCTCGCAAATAATACTATTTTCAGACATATTGATGACATGTCTTCGGACATCGAAAAAAGTGTTCTCGAAAAGTTCATTGCAACTTGATGAATCTGCAGATATTAGATATATTAGATTTCACACAAATTAAATTGTGACTACGGTTTCATTCTAATTCGTTACGAAATGTTTTTGACATATTTATTTGGTGGTGTGCCGTGTGATTTTTCTAATGTAAAATATGTGCCGTGGCTCAGAAAAGGTTGGGAAACACTGCTTTATATCATGTTACAATGAGTGAGTGAATGCTTCGGCGTCTATAGTGAATCGCAGAATGCCTCCATGATGTGTAAATGAAAGGATGAATGGATGTTTGTCCTCATATGACATGAATGAATGAATGAGCGAACGGTTGCATGTCCATAAATATGTGAACGGGTGAATCGCAGAATGCCTCTATGATGTTTGAATGAGAGTGTGAATGCTTGAGAGTAAAGGGTTTATGTCATAGGTGTCAAACTCTGGCCCGCGGCCCAAATTTGGCCCCCACTATAATAATTATATTTGGCCCGCAAAGTCATACCAAATTAGCATTAGAGCTGGCCTGACGTGATAGTCTACAGTGCATGTACCGCTATTTCCTCAAATACCAGAATTTTCTGCTGGTGTTTTGGTACGAAAATCACAACAGGACCCATAAACGGCCTCTCCTCTGTTGATGGTTGTCATAGCGACCTTATGCTAATACTGGCACCCTGCTACTCAGGAAGAAAACAGGATTTTGCATCTGTGCAATATTAAGTTATATATTATATAGTATTAAGCTATGCTTATTCCATATTTTGTTTTTAAGCAAAACGTGTTTGGGTTCATTGTTATATCTGGAGGAAGATTTTATTCATAATATATCAATGTCAGCCCGGGACTTTGTCCCAGTTTTGAATTTTGGCCCACTGTTGTTTTAGTTTGACACCCCTGGTTTATGTGACGTGTGAGCGAGAGGGTGAATGTTTGCCCGTCTGTAAATATGTGAATAAAAGAGTGAATTTCTGTGAAGTTTGAATGAATAAGCAAATTGTTTTGTCTCTATATGATGTGGTAATGAGTGATTGAATGCTTGTTTATCTATTACATTACATTGCATTTGGCAGACGCTTTTATCCAAAGCGACTTACAATTATCTAATTTTTGTAAATGAGAGGGCGAATGTTTGCCTGGCTATAAACCGTCTCCTTCACTTTCCCGATGAATTCGTTGTTGTGACTACAGATGACATGAAGGTTATTAAGCGTTCTGCTTTCCAGCCAAATGGAGTTGACATCCAGCTCTCCTCATTCACACCTTGTGTAAGTGTTGGAACAAATCCTGGGAGCCCGAGGAGGACGCCGCCGCGCCATGAAGGATCGGTTATTAGTGCCGGCAAGAGCTGGCTGTCACCCGGTTGAAAGAAGAAAAGGCCTCAAAAGAGGGTCTATATTTATCCTCCGGTCCACGTGACAGAGCAGACGGCGCCTTCTTTTACTCGCGCCCTTTGAACACCCCGCAATCACAACCCACGGCTCCCGAGCCCGATGAGGTTTTTTTTTTTTTTTTTTTCCAAAAAGCCAGAGTAATCTCGCTCCTGGTAGAGGACAGTATTTATAAATCCCATAATAATCTCCGGCAGGTGTGCAGGAACCGATCCCCGTCCAGGGTGGAGGGAAAGACATCTGTGGGACGTCGAAGGGAGGTTGAGGAGGACAGGTCTTAGGCTGGGCTCAGATTGTGGAGGGGTGAATATCTATCTATCTATCTATCTATCTATCTATCTATCTATCTATCTATCTATCTATCTATCTATCTATCTATCTATCTATCTATCTATCTATCTATCTATCTATCTATCTATCTATCTATCTATCTATCTATCTATCTATCTATCTATCTATCTATCTATCTATCTATCTATCTATCTATCTATCTATCTATCTATCTATCTATCTATCTATCTATCTATCTATCTATCTATCTATCTATCTATCTATCTATCTATCTATCTATCTATCTATCTATCTATCTATCTATCTATCTATCTATCTATCTATCTATCTATCTATCTATCTATCTATCTATCTATCTATCTATCTATCTATCTATCTATCTATCTATCTATCTATCTATCTATCTATCTATCTATCTATCTATCTATCTATCTATCTATCTATCTATCTATCTATCTATCTATCTATCTATCTATCTATCTATCTATCTATCTATCTATCTATCTATCTATCTATCTATCTATCTATCTATCTATCTATCTATCTATCTATCTATCTATCTATCTATCTATCTATCTATCTATCTATCTATCTATCTATCTATCTATCTATCTATCTATCTATCTATCTATCTATCTATCTATCTATCTATCTATCTATCTATCTATCTATCTATCTATCTATCTATCTATCTATCTATCTATCTATCTATCTATCTATCTATCTATCTATCTATCTATCTATCTATCTGGCAGTCAGTCAGTCAGTCAGTCAGTGCATCTAATTTGGCGAGCATCTTGCATGGCAACTCTGCCACACCCTGGTGTGTGTGTGCGCGTGTGTTTTCTCTGTGTGTGTGAGTGAAGGGGTGGATCGAATCCAGTGTAATGCATTTTAAGAATATGATATCTAATTGGAAACATATATATATGTGTATCTGAAAGATGCAATACTGCCTTTGTATAAACTACATGGCAATAAGGAGTGCAGAGGAACCAGCAACCTCTGAGGCGTGACCTCTGCTGTTCGTGGTGTAATTGATCTTAATCCCCCCTCAGACGGCGCGACCTTTTACGCTCCACGCCAACAATCACGGGGAGAGCGCCGGGCGTTCCGCCGTTCGCTCCCATGAACCGCCGTAATGTTTTTCCTCTTCGTCCATGGCGTGCTAATTATAGATAAATTCAGGTTTATGAACAAGCGTCATTCTTGTCATAGCTATACCCAACCTGAGTTAGCATTGAGGTGCTTTATGTGCAGTTATTTTTGCTTCTCAGTAACCAGTCTTGCGTCAGATACGTCCTAGATATATTTATTTCTACTTTCCAAATTCTGACAGGAACGAGTCGTTTGTTTTATAGTGAGATTTTTTGCACAATTAAAAAAAAAAAACAAATTAAAATTCCATGCTTCTCATGTTCAAAGGTGCATTAGGTATCGATTTTTTTTTTTTTTGTCCCGTGCAAAGTATGAAAGAACAGCGGTATTTCTAACGAGTCACGCGTGGCGACATTCTCGGAGAGAATTATGACCCGGGCCGACTCCTTCCTCTGAAAAGGTTAATGAGTTGACTTTATATTACCAGCTTAGCAGCAGACACACTATGTTTAAAGTGGAGCTGACGGACATAGTGCATTATAAGCAGCGGAGGAAGCGGATATTTCCCCACGGAGTTGTTGAAGACCCGATTTAAATGGAGAGTAAACATCGGACTGCAATTCAGGGTGTTTTCCGATGGACCCGAAGCCCGTTCCAAATGTCAATGTCGTGTTTAAAGGACGGTGCAATGACCCCAACGGCCAAAACGACCATCATTTATAAGCTAGCGAGAAAAAACAGGCGGCGGTCAGCCCTCGCCAAATGCGTACGCGTTCACTGCTAGAGAAGCGTCTGCCGGCGCGTTGCGTCATCGGAGGTTTCATCTGGTTGACATATTAGCTGTCATCGGGACAAAGAGCACGACATGAAAAACAGGAAACATCAGACGCTTCCTGGCCGTGTGATCAACGGCGGCGTGATCAAAGGCCTTCCAAGCGTGGCGCACCAATCACCGTCTCCAAACTGGCGTGAACCTTAAATTTTTATTTTTTTTTGTAGAGAAATAACACACCGATGTGCACGCTGCCGATAAAACACCCCTCCGAATTTCCCGGCGTCAGGGTTTTCTTCAAGTTACATGAAAAGTAATGTTACGCCGGATGGTGTTGATTCATAGAGGTTTAATTTAAGGGCGTTTCCATCAGCTGATGCTTCCAAAGGGCGTCACGCCGGATCACGTTCTGATTCCAGTGATTCCCAATACGTTTTGGCAAACATACGTTTCCGGGCGTTTCCGGGCGATGCACCACCAAATCAAATGGAGGGGATTTCAAAATCCCATTCTACCGCTATAGCTGCCCCTGAATGTAACGTCCAATCAGCTTGCAGTGCCGCTCCGTGGGGAACCGCCCCTTTTTGGGGTGATGTCTATCAGGTCATAGATTTTCATGTAAAATCCTTCTTTCTTTGTTTTTCTGGGGAAAAAAGAGGCACTTTAATGCGTCGCCTTTGGGCATACGTGTTTTGGTCATACAGCCAACGGTTCATATTCAGAGATTTCTGAAGGTAAATGAACAGCTGATAGATAACTTCACTCGTGCACAATCAGAAATGGACCCTCCTTCTGGAGCTGGAGTCTCGTCACCTATTAATTCACAGATTTAACGGCTCATTTTAATCATCGCTGCAAAAGCCGCCGCTGGTTGCCGCTTCTCTAGCGCTTCCAACGCCTTGTAGTTTCAAAGCACTTGACGCTGGACGAAAGGCGCTATCCAGGGCTAACCCTTGACGTAGCCTTTTTGATGGAGAGATCTTGGGTTTCCTGCCGCCGTCGTTGTCGGAGTGTGTGTTGACCGATTGGCCGCATATGAGGAAGAGGCGGCTCACGCGGTCCATCGTCTGTTTTCTGCGGCGGGTCCTCTGCGGCGCGCAGCAACGACGTCTCAATAAGACCCGCATCATGACATGACAGTAAATTTCCTTTTATCAATAGCCATTCCCCTTTGGACGGGAAGGAATGATTGTCTCGGTGGGTGACCTTTACCCCGGCAGACGGGCTGACATTCTTCCTGATCACCCGCATGACAAGATATTCAGGATCATGGGATTTGGAGAGATTTAGCTCCCGTGAAATGATAGCAAATCATTCGCACCAGGACACACAAACGAGCTTCTGGCGGCAGATTTATCTTTTAGCACATGCGGCGTGTTGACAAATTAAAGGGAAAGCTATAAAACGCTATTGACTCACTTGGTCTTTTAATGACAGGGTGGAAAGGACTATAGGGCACGTCTGAGATCTGATGATGCCAAAGTATTCCTTTTGTTCATTTTCATACTCCACTGATAATTGTCCCTGTTTTGGCAATTACGGCCATCCCGAATATCGATACGCTTTTGGTAACGCTTCAATTTATCTGCAATGGAAGGAGACATTGCGAGGAGAAGGACAATCACACAAGGAAAATGTGCAAATGTTTGGCCAAATGAAAGTACCAGGCACGTTTTCTATTTCACTCTTTTGTCAGAATTTACCTCCTATTGGCTGTGGCTCTGCAATCGGAGCATACAAGCAAAATTCAATTTTACTTTCTAATCCGGTTGCCCGATGTTGATCCTTCAGTCAGTCGTGGTCCGAGGAGGTGTTGAGAGTGGTTGAGTCTGTCAAGAAACACAAACATAAAGAAGTGACGCATCATGTTTAGTCCAGGATTTTTGTCTTAGACAGTTTTATCCAGCACTACTGGTGGCACTGAAGCATCTTTTTGGAACCGGGGTCGAACCTGGGCTACCCGACACCCCCCATCACCAACAAATTTCAGGATTTTGAAATGGGGCTGCGAACAAGCCTGGGTGGACAAAAGCAAACTCATGGCTGCATACTACTCTGTGTTGTTTACATGGTTGGGTTCTTTTGTTTTACTGATTTTTCCCAGTATGGCCCCCTGAAAAGTAAAGTGTGCTGGTGAAAGCGGAGTTAAGAAGAATTCAAGAATTTCAGTAGATCTGAAGAAGGAAATTATAGCTAAAGGTGAGAACGGTGTTGGTGTAACAGATCTCAACAAGCACTACGACTTGGCTAAGACAACCATTTGTAAGATCCTGGAGAACAAAGATGAGCTGAAGACGTCTGAGGTGGCTGAAGGGGTGACTACCTTGCCAAAGCAAAGTGACTTAGTTTGGATGAACGAAAGACTGCTAGCTGAGATAGCGTTAGCATTAGCGAGGGTCTCCTATGCGAGAACGCTTTGCTTATGTTAATTCAGTGAAGGAAACGAGTACAAGTGCTGGCAAGAAGAGAACAAACAGCGGAGACACAGAAGTAATTAAGGTTATCTTTTTTGTATTTTTGCCACAAATAAAACCGTAAAAAGTTCGAAGTGAGTGCAGGATGTTTTCGATGCTGGAGAACGGATCAGCCGGGTTTACACCGATTTCAATGGGAAACATTGATTGAGTTGGATAACAGATTAACTTGCATCTTGAAAAACGTTCATGTCCAAACTCCCAGCTGTGGCAGAATTACACCCTGATGCCGACAGAAAACTTGATTCATGCATGAGTGAATGAATAAATGAGTGAATGACGGAATGAAAGTAAAGAATTTTAAAACATTTTAGCAAAGTCACCCGAATGACCCGATGCAAAATGCATGAATCCCAGAGTGCCACCTCTCGGGTTAAACACTTTACTGTACACCACATCCCGACAAAACACTGCTGCAATGCAGTTGAATTCGAGGAGGAGGTTGGAAAATATAGCTACACACACACACACACACACACACACACACACACACACACACACACACGCAAGACTATACCTAACTGTCAGTCTCTGCCCACAGGTGCCTCCCAAATGTGCCAAGGCTGCCGAAAGACTCGGCAATAAGGCGGAGGGGAAAAAGGAGGGTGAGCAGATTTGTGTCAGTGTGATGAACACACACACACACATACACACACATACATACACGCGCGCACACACACACACAAATGTTGGTTTGTGAGCCGTGCGGTGACATCATCCTCGGTTTGGCAAACATAGAAGCAAAATCCTGTTTTTCTTTGAAACTACTTTTAAAGATGCACTTTCTTTTACAATAAGTCGCATTCATGTTGAAGCGTAGTACTTCAAAAACCCGTGTAACGCTTGTAGTTCTACACAGGACGGGAACGAGCGCGCCGGAGATATCAAAGAGAAGAACAGGGGATTATTATTTGTGAGGCACTCAGCGTTGCCGCTTCGCAGCGAGAGGGTCCATAGATGGATTCCCACAGGAGGCCTTTCTGTTTGGAGTCTCCGTGTCTGCGTGGGATTCCTCAGGGTTCTCCGGGTTCCACCCACGGTCCGAAAAACCCACGGGAGGTCCACCGGAGACCCTGAAGCGTCCAGACGTGTGGATGGAGTTGTTGCAAGACTGCAACAGCCACTAGCCTTAGGCTGATGTATTTCAAAGGGACAAATCTTAGCTAATTCCTGGGGGTTTTCAAAAGAACACACCTAATTGGTCCGCTAAGCGGTCACCGGGCTGCTTCGTGCATCGAGCAAATCTTCTACACACACATCCATGCATGGGGGGGGGGGGGTTATCCGGACACACATTGCATGCAGTCATTTGAATCTACCAATGCAGGAATGTATCTTGGCATTAACTTGGTCTAAAGCTAAAAGAGGAGGATGGGAGCGTCCTGGGGTGAGTGTGGATGTTGGGAGAAGGATATAAATGGAAAGACAGATGCACAAAGAGAGAGAGAGAGAGACGCGCTGAAGGGAATAACTGCGAGTGATGCTCATTAAAACTGATTATTAAAGCAGTAACACTGAAGAGTAGCATTCAGGCATAGCAGCAATGTCCCCAATGTGTTTATGTTCACAAGTGTGTGCGTGCATGTGTGTGTGTTTTACTATGAACAGATAAACATGAAGTATTACACTGGTAGACGGCGCAGCTACTGCATGGAGCTTGCATTCATAAATAAAACGATTGTTTTCTTATATTGTAGATTCACGATTATCCTCATGTTTCCACGTGTCGGTGAAACATGGATGTCCGTGATCCGAAAGCTGACGCGGTATGTGTCAGGGTGTCGCTCAAGGCGAACCCGACCCCCAAATGTCTCACGTAAGAAAGAGAAATACGACTGGGTGACTCCAGCTGGGACTGGATGCCCCGCGAAAAAAAACAAAAAAAAAACACCCGGTTGAGCGCAATTATCCATCCTAAAAACCTAATGAGAAGGTAATGAGGGAAGTGTTCAAACATTAGCAGAAATTAGTTAGCGTGGGAAACAAGTTCACGCTCAGATGGCAGATTTGTGTCTGCGGAGGGCTACAGGACCGTCTCAGAAAATTAGAATATTGTGATAAAGTGCAATTACAAAACCAAAAATGTCATACATTCTGGATTCATCACAAATCAACTGAAACATTGCAAGCCTTTTATGATTTTAATTTAGCTGATTATGGCTTACATCTTGAGAAACTCAAAAATCCTATCTCAAAATATTAGAATATCGTAAAAAAGTGATTTTTGTTTTTTTAATTGCATTACAGAAGATAAAGAACTTTATCACAATATTTCAATTTTCCTGTAAATTGCCCGATGTTGCACGGTAGGCAGAAGATGCAACATCACCTGATTCCAGCAAGAATGACAATCAGTTAAATTAGCCCTTTAGCTCAACTTTGCTAAAATCATCACAAATGTGTGAGCTGCAACCGGTGCTTTGAAACCTTGACGTACAAGTGGATCATCTCTGGAGTTTTCCGAGATCCGAGCCGTCGCTAAGTAGGTGTTTTGCTTTGTGATCGGAGCCCAGATCTTAGTTAGGAGCAGCGGGAAGAGCATTTGACGCCCATGTGGCGACCGCTGTCCGTGCAGTGGCGTTTAAAGACGGCGGGACGCGCCACCGCCCCTAGGTACACTGGAGAAAATCATGGAAAAACAAGAGCGAGGTGTGCGTGTCGTGGGCTCGTCCGTGAAGAGATGGAGAAGTTGTTGAGGAGGTGGGTGAGATACGGCGGGAATGTTGACGTGCGAGGCATCAGAAGAGTCGTTCGAAGCCGGTTTGATGATTTTAAAAAGCTGAGCGGCTTCACTCCGTCCATAAATGGAGTTTAGACATAAAGTGTGCACGTTACGTTTAGCATAACATTGTAGCGACAAGTGTGGAGCCGGTGATTTAAGTTAAGGATAGAGCTTAACGTTGTCTTTTATTCTGCATTCTTGTCAGTATCTTCTTGTCATGGAAACTGGATTTGAATTTCTTCACTTGAAGACATTTCACCCTTCTTCAGTTTTATTATGCATTGTTTTCCAATACAGTATTGGTTATTTATACAGTCAATTTTTCTTGTTTAAAAGCACCTCCCAACATCACGGGGCTGTAGCGGATTAATAGCGCTTACATTCATTTTAATGTGTACATTTATATTGATATAATTGCAGAATGAGTTACGAGTTCAGTACCGATTCAACTCCTTCGTGAAATCATCGCCGTTTACAGAAGGTTCATTTTTTTCATAGTTTTGCGGCCAAACGGGGCAAGGCGGCTCACGTATTCCGTGTGTGTGTGTGTGTGTCACATCTGTAAATCATGGTCCCGTGCTTATTTGCGAGCTCACCGAATGTCGGTCGTGTGTGCACGTGCAAATTTCCATGCGCTCTCCATATTGGAGCGCATCCCTCAGCCTCCCTGCAGCCCGATATTTCAGTTTGAGGCCGAGAGGCGGCCTTTGTTCGCACACAGCCGGGAGAGACGGAGCGCAGCGTATTACTCTATTCAAACATCCAGCCAGAATGAAAGAGAAGGATTCAATGTTGTTTCTGTCTGCCGCGCGTGAAGGACACACTCTTTTCATTGGTATTTTGAGAACACACACACACACACACACACACACACACACACACAACTTAACGCTTTTTCCATACGCAACACACATGCGTCTCTTCCCACACGTCCGCGTGCCTTGAAAATTAAAACACAATCAGACAAATGCAAAGGCGGACAGAAAGACAGACAGACACACACACACACACACACACACACACACACACACACACACACACAGATCCGACAGCTCCCGAGTCCTGATGATGAATGTGAAGCAAGGCCTCCTCTCAGCGGTGGATCTGCGTTTCATCCAAACTGCTTGAACTTCTTTTGGCAAAGCTGATTATTCCGGATTTAAAAGAGATTAAATTATACCTTTAGATTTAAACAGCGATATCATTTCATATCTGATGATGGCCGGCGCCTCGCAGTGAGAAGCTCCACGGTTGGATCCCTACCATGGGACCTTTCCGTGTGGAATCTCCATGATCTCCTTTGGGGTTCCTCAGGGTTCTCCGGGTTCCCTACAGACACGTGGGTGAACGGTTGCATTTCTCTCGACGATCCGTGAGTGAACATTCAGAACCGTTCACTTCTTCACTCATCATATAAAGACGCACAACCGTTCACCCTCTCATTCATATGTCAAGTAGACGCCTATAAACATTCACCCTCTTATTTACATGTATCATCCAGACATGCATCTCGCTGTGAGGCCGAGGCTCTGACCGCCGCACAGCCCGTATGTATGACATCTGCTTGGAATTTTTAACGAAATAATGTTTGGGAAATTTGTACCTGTTCAGTAAATGTCAATAAGTAAATAAGAAATATGAGAAAGACCGCCCGACTATCATATCCCCAGAGGAGGCTCACGGTCGCCGCGGCTGAATCCGTTCCTGCAGGTTGCAGGAAGCAAATGAAACCAAAACTGACGAAATAAATAAACGTATAAAAAAACGGGTTGTTTGTTACTTTCGGCGGACGCCCTCCGGTCCGAGGACGGGAGACCGAGGGAGATTGGGAGCGGGGCCGGCTCCTCCACGGGTCGCCGTCCTTGCGTCCCCCCGGGACGAGGCTGTAGATAAATGTTGTTCTGCACGCAGCCTCGCTTCCCCATATATCTCTGTTAGACCTGAGCCGGCCATGCCTGCGTCAGACAAGGCCAAACACAGAGATTGTTTCTTCCTGCACGTGCGTGTGTGTGCGTGTCTGTCGCACATACGATCGCTTATGAAAATGGATGGGACGGCCGCAAACGCAGCTTTTCAAGTGTTCGCCGGGTAACAGATAACTCGCCGGAGAGCTTTTTGAAAAAGATTTGCTTTGGCGAGCGCGGCGAGGGCACGGACGGGCAAGGACGCCGCCGGTCGGGCGGATGTTTCCCGGCGTGTCCGCGGAGAGCGACCGTCTAACCTGCGGAACTGAGGCTCGAACTTTGTGTAATCCAGACATTTATTCATGGTTGTTCTTTACGTGCCGAGATAGACTCCTCCGTGCTCGTTCTTCCTCCGCCCTCCGACAGCGACGGCTAGATACGCCTTGACTTCTTCCTCTTCTTTACAAAATCAGCCTCCGCCGGCGAGCGGCGCGCCCCGGGTTCGCGTTTATCAAATCGCCGTGTTTACCGCCGGCATGCAGAAGTGAACGAGTCTATTATCTCTGAGAGCCACGTAGCATTAGCGCGTAGCATGTATCCCGTAGCCGGGATAATATATGTGCGGGCACTTGAAGCCGAGTCCCGCCGCAGCCGGCCTATTAAATTTAAACACCGTTTTTATGACAGGC
The DNA here is from genome assembly GCF_037954325.1 of Fistularia commersonii. Classification (NCBI taxonomy): domain Eukaryota; kingdom Metazoa; phylum Chordata; class Actinopteri; order Syngnathiformes; family Fistulariidae; genus Fistularia; species Fistularia commersonii. The sequence continues at coordinate 13,081,264 of NC_141300.1, read as the reverse complement.
TTTGTTAAAAACAGACACGGGCAGGCCCACAATTTACCCCTTCCACTTAGCACTCGATCACGCCCGCCGCGTGTTTCCCCCGCACTCGTCCCCCTCTCCTCATAAATCTATCGCTCGTTCCCTCCACTCTAAAGTCCATTATGGCCTCCTGCCTGCAGCTCTCCCTGTTTGTTATCCGTCCCACTCACATTATCTCAGCCTCGCGCCCGGACTCGCCGTTCTCTCTTCATTACATCGGCAAAATCGGATCCGACGCTCTCCCCTCCATCACTGCTTTCGCTTCTCCGTCTCTCCCTCGCTCTCTCGTTCCCGTCTCCTCATTACTCGGGTTTCCCCCCCGCTAACGCTCGCGGTGGAGCCGCTTCCCTCGCCCGTCTATTTTCCCCTCAATTTGCGAGCGGATCTTTTGCTTTCTCTGTTATTCCCCGACTTGTTCTCTTTCTGCTTCGGCCTCCCGTTACCCGCAACCTTGCTTCTCCTTCTTTGCGCCCCCGTCCCGCTCTCACTTTCCGCCAAGTGCTGCGTGCACTTTATCACTTTTGGCAGTGGCACACTTTAAAAAGATGAGGATTTATGCAAATGCGGGGCTGAAAAATGAGCGTTCACCTACCGTCGCGATGTGGAGGGGAGGGGACGGGGGGGGGCGCCGGAGTGCCTCATTATAATATTCCTCTTTGTTGTGGATCTGTGGGATAATAATTAAGAATGATTTGTGATGTCGGAATAAAGATTAGCCTCCTTTTCTCCGGGGAAATCCACCTAATGCATTAGTTTCCGTGCACGTAGACAGACGCGGAGGTGGCGACCAATCTAATTATTTGGGAATTTGGCAAAGCGAGCCGGCTGCGTGGACACCGGTGCCGTCTGTCCATCCCGCCGTATGAAAAAAAAAAAATATATATATGTTAATTGCGTCGAGCCGGACTTAGAGAAACTTTGAGAAAACCCCCCCGACGGTGCTGCTTTTGTTAAAAGTTTTATAAAATGAAGTTAAAATCTAGTTTAGGGTTATTGCGCGGTCATACGAAGTGCGAAAGTACGACAAAATTCCAGTAGTGTCCCACATCGGTGCAGGAGAGGGCACTACCAAAAAGGAGAAAAAAGCAAACTATATGTGCATTTAACTATGTGCAAAATAAAATCATTAAAAATAATAATAAAACATAATAATGATATTTTCTTACTATTTTTTTGCGACCTGTCTAGCTTCGCTGTAGGCAGCAAAATACGATTTTCACTGTGCAGGGAAGCATGCTTCTACACTTTACATACTACAATAAATCTGAAACCTGTGCAATAATAATAATGCAAAAATAATGCATCATGTGCAGCATGTGTTTAATGGAGGCAGCTTCAGGTGTTTCCACCTCCGATGCTGCCGCGGGTCGCCGCGGTGATCGGCCGCTGCGGCGATAAAGACGACCGGATCCGCGGCGAAATGAAATTCATCGGCGTGTCCGGCCGACGCCTCCCGTCCCGACAGCGATTCGTCCGGGGCCTCGGCAGGAGAGCGTCTGATGAGTGGATTATCTCAGCGTCCGTTTGTTTGCTCTGTTTGACGGCTGAGATGGAGGCGGCGCAGCGGGCCGGACTAATGACAAACTGCCTGGGCGTTCAAGAAGCAAAGGTCATAACAGGGATGTTTTTTTTTTTTTTTTGAGGTGAGCATTCTACCTTACATTAGAAGACCGGAGGAAGAACATCTGAGGGACATGCGAAAATAATCTAGCAGGAGATATTGGAAGGAAGGTGATGAGCAGCTCCGCCTCACAGCAAGAAGGATCGCGATCGGACTCCCAGAGAGGCTTTCGGTGTGGAGTCTTCATGTTCTCCCCGTGTCTGCGTGGGGTTCCTCGTGGTTCCTCCTGCAGTCTAAACACATGCAGGAGGTTCACTGGAGACCCTACATGGTCCAGATGAGAAGGTGGATGGTCTGATGTCAGACAGTGAATGAATTCACGTTTTACGGCAACCTTCCCGTGGCAGCTCGGGAGTTTGTGCTCTTGCCTGCCTGGAAGATCTTGCCATGGCCTGATTGTAACGTTTCTCGGTTTGAGAAATGTACCGTGTGTACAAGAACGATCAGTGGGACGTTAGAACGGGTGTATGCTTTAATGGCAGAGCATATTCCAGAGTGAGGAGAAGAAGAAGCCCAAATATCGGTTGGAGGATACCGCTTATATAGTATATGTATTGTCAACATTAAGGCATCAACATTATGACATCAACATTAAGGCAACAATATATTCCTACGGAATATTACACTGACGACCCCCTGACCGAAAACAGTCGGGAACCCTGTGTCCGCTTCAGGGCTAGAAGGTCTGAGGGATATTCCAGAGATGTTCACCAAACCCCCTTGTCGGACCTTCCCTTGCACCGTGTCCCGGAACTTCCAGGCTCAAAGATAGAGCGATACGCTCAGCGGAGAGAAACCCGTCAGACCGGAGAGCTGCTCCGCGTCTCCCCCGAACACGCCGACGAGCCGGGCCGAGCTGTCAAGGCCCCGATGAAGAAAAATACACCTTTCGTGAACCGGATCTGGCCACACGAGGTTTCACGGGACGGCGCCCGCGATGCCGCTCGACTCCGGTTCATTACGATGTAAATGACCGTCCGCGATTGTTGCGCGGCGCCGCAGGGATGTCTTGATTTGTCCCGGTCCCGGACGGCGCGACGATTTGTCAAGAATGAATCCATTATGTTAATTGGCGGCGGAGATGAGCGCCCGTGGAGGGGCCGAGAACAGCGGCCGTCTCATTTTCAACATTTACGCTGGTTCGACCTCTTCACGCGAGACCGGCTGAGCGTGAACGATTAGATCTAACTAATGCGGTGCCAAATCACAACACATGTCCGACGTCTGATGACGCTCGCAGATGATGGCGAGGAAGCGCTGCCTTTTACCGGGGCGCGGAGATGATCCTTTACGGCTAAAAGCAGTATTGTTAACAGTTACATGCTGACACGGTAACGCCTCGCTTGGTTCTGTGACCGAGCTGCTAACTCAGTCTGCTTTTACATCGGATTAAATTTCTCTGTGAAAATGAATTGAAACGCTATTAGCCCGTTCCATTCCCACCGTTTTTGTGACGTGTTTTTAAATACCAATGTACATTTCAAATAATAAATGACGTAGAGAACAAAAATAACACAAAATAAGGTAGTTTTATTCGGTGTATTTACCCCGAATAAAGATGCCACTCATTGGTGCTCGACTTCCTGGCTACAACGGGATGCTAAATGTAATGAGCACATTTTGCTTTATTTTATGTCTAAACTCAATTTATGGACGGAGCAAAGCCGTTCTTTTTCTTTGAAACCACCAAACTGTCCCCGACCGGTTTTGAAAAACCCTTTTGCCGCTTCGTCAGTCAACGTTTCCGCTGTAACTCATTCTGCAAATATATCAAAATAAATGTACACATTAAAATGAATGTAAGCGTTATTAATTTCCTCCAGCCCCGTGATTTTGGGAGATGTTTTTCAACAAGGAAACTTGACTGTATAAATAACCACTACTGTATTGGAAAACAATGTATAATAAATACTGAAGAAGGGTGAAATGTCTTCAAGTGAAGAAATTCAAATCCAGTTGCCATGACAAGAAGATACTGACAAGAATGCAGAATAAAAAAACAACGTTAAGCTCTATCCTTAACTTAAATCACTGACTCCATACTTGTTGCTACAATGTTATGCTAAATGTAAAATGCACATTTTTATGTCTAAACTCCATTTATGGACGGAGTGAAGCAGCTCCTCTTTTTAAAACCATCGAACCGTCCCCAACCGGCTTTAAACAACTCTTTTGCCGCCTCGTCGGTCAACATTCCCGCCGTCCGTTGCACCAAATCCCCGTAAACGTCTCCTGCCTTTCCTCCGTCACCGTATCTCACAAACAACAACTACTCCATTTCTTCACACAAGGAGGAGCACACAACCTTGTTTATGTTGTTCTAAGATTCTCTTTGGGCCACCTAGTGGCGGCGGCGTGTCCCACTGCCTTTAAACGCCACTTCACGACAGCCAGGCGGGCGTCAAATGCTCGTACCGCTCGCTCCTGACTCACATCCGGGCTCCGAAACATCCACCGAGCCATGGCTCGGATTTGGAAAACTAAAAATGGATGCAATAATGCGTTCATTTTCGTAAAAGAAATAACAATGGCGTGTTTCTGGTGAGGTACTGCAGTAGAACCTGGGGATTCTGCAGCCCAGAGAAGGTGTGACGTTACTAGCGGGCATGGACGCGGACAGGAGAGGTGCATTATGGGATGTCCCTCTGCAGGGTCAGCCCGTAGAAACACACACCAAATTCAGGAAACATCCTGAATGTTTCCTGAATGTTTCATCCTAACAATCCTTGAACGCACCACCACTGTCCTTCACGCTGTAGCTGTGTGTGTGTGTGTGTGTGTGTGTGTGTGTGTGTGTGTGCGTGTGTGTGTGTGTGTGTGTGTAAAATAAAACTTGAACATAAGAAAAAAAAAAATCAAAAAACGCTATTTCATCCGCATTAGCACGCGTTGGCCGTGACACCGGGGTATTGTAAATATCACCCACTGTAGCTAAAACTGTGAAAAGCAGTATTTATTCATTTTATGAATTCCTTTTTTTTTTTTTTTTTTTTGGAAGCTGAAATGAAAAAAAAAAAAAAAAAACACAATTTAAAAAGATAAAATCTCTCCAAGTCGGCCCTGAGCTCACAGCGTCACACAACACAGTATCTTTGTGTGCTGATGAATGCGGTGTACATCTGAATACTGAATAAAATCCCGCTTAAAACACTTCCCTCACCTTTCACTGACGCACACACACACACACACACACACACACACACACACACACACACACACACACACACAGTAGTAGTCCCACAGTATGTGAAAGACCCAGACATTTGCCATCCCTCACATCAGGGCGCAATCTTCCTTTCTCTCTTCCTTTCTTTCTCTTCCTTTTCATCATCAAACGGAGGGGTGGGTGAGGAAGGAGGAGGGAGAAGAAGAAGAAGGGAGGCAGAAGGTCAGTGGAAGCAGGAGGAGCTGCCGGGGTCCCGGGCTGGTCCACGGTTACAAAGGGAAGTGGAGAGGGGGCGGCTGGTGAAATGAGGATGGAGGTGGTTGACATACAGAGGAGTGAGGGAGAACCGGAGGACCGGGACGACGTGACACCACGTGACCCTTTATCTCCGTCGGGAACAACAGCGAAGCCGGCCTGGTGCCTCCCGCCGGTCTGAGAGTCGCCCTCCTCATCAGTCCGCGTCTGCATTTGCATTATCTTATATCGAAAGGAAAGGAGATGTTGGAGGTTCCTCCTCAGGAGCAAGGAGGTTGGAGAAGAGCGGGGAACTTTTAGATGTTTTTGAGATAAAAAAAATCAGTCTGAGATGGTTTGGACAGAGGAGAGACTTTTGAGGGAAGTGAAATTGAGGTGGTTCATGTATACAAATATCTTGGTGTCTTGCTTGATGACACTTTGTCTTTTAACCCTCATACACTGCTCAAAAAAATAAAGGGAACACTTAAAAAACACATCCTAGATCTAAATGAATGAAATATTCTTATGAAATACTTTGCTCTTTACACAGTTGAATGTGCTGACAACAAAATCACACAAAAATGATCAATGGAAATCAATTGTATCAACCCATGGAGGTCTGGATTAGGAATCACTCTCAAAATTAAAGTGTAAAAACAAACTCCAGGCTGATCCAACTTTGATGTAATGTCCTTAAAACAAGTCAAAATGAATCTGTTGCTTCCTGAGTGGACACTATGATTTCACAGAAGTGTGATTGACTTGGAGTTATATTGCGTTGTTCAAGTGTTCCCTTTATTTTTTTAAGCAGTATATTATGTTTAGGGTCAATTTGACCCATTTCACCCATTGACCCAATGGGTCAAATTGACCCTTAACATAATATGAGGGTTAAGCCTCATGTTGAGAATCTTGTGAAGAAACTTAAATTGAAACTGTTTTTTTTTTTATTCCAAAATAAATGTGGTTTCCCTTTTGAAGTCCAAAAGCAAATTGTAACTGCAACTTTTTTTTATCCATTTTAGATTATGGAGACATTTTGTACATGAATGCCTCAGCTCAGTGTCTGAGTGAGGTGGACTCAGTGTATCGTGCCGCTCTGAGGTTTGTTACCAACTGTAGGGTCTTAACTCATCACTGTGAGCTGTATTCTTGCACGGGATGGTCTTCTTTGTCCACCGGGAGATTTATTCACTGGTGCACTTTCATTTACAAGGCTATGCTGGGACTGCTGCCCTCTTACAGTTGTAACGTAATCACACAGAGAAGTGTTGATTCTTACGGTTTACGTTCTAATGATCCGCTGTTTCTTTCTGTTCCATTTGTCCGCACGGAACTGGGAAAAAAGGTTTTTGTCTATTCTGCACCCACTACATGGAACATGTTGCAAAAGGACTGGAAACTCACGGAACTTGTTTCATTGAGCGTCTTTAAGTCCAGATTGAGAGCACTTGAGACGACTTCACAGACTTGTAACTGTTTTATATGATTTGTATGGCATTTTAATTTCATTTTAAATGTAATTGTATTCTTTTGCTGCCTCTTGCCCAGGCGTCCCTTGAAAAAGAGGTTTTTAATCTCAATGGGACTTTCCTGGTTAAATAAAGGAGAAATAGAGGGTGAACCCGTCCTCTCGGCCAGTGACGGCTTTGGTTTTGTGGAGAATGAACGCATGGATGAGGTGATGATCAGGAGTTCTGGTCAGCGTGAGTCGAAGGCGTGCGTGGAAAAGGCCGGTCCTGAGTGATGTCCATCTCTGAGCCCTCTGATTTCTGCTTTGACCTTCCGTAGCAAAAAAAAACACACCTGAGTGTGAACTGTTAAAACACACACACACACACATGCAAACACAAAACCCGACTTTGGGCTGATTGAAAGCGTCCCGATCTAAAGCGGTGCATTCAAGGCCGATCGGCGTGTCAGCAGGGTACGCAACGCGCCGCAAAGGACGCCGACGACCGTATTTAAAGACAAACGTTTAGTTTATGAACTCTGCCAAACCCGCGGCCGGCTGTTAAAAAAAAATTACATTTTAATGTTGCCGGGGTAACGCATCACTCTCCCCCGTTGCTGAGCCGCCGCATGGCCGCTCCGGTCCAGAGGGGAGGCGAAATAACTCATCATCCGAAGGCGGGCGCCCCCCCCTCCCCCGACACGGGGCCTTTCAAACCCCCCCCTTCATATCGGCTGTCTCTTTGTGTTTGACCTGTGCTTCACCAGAGGGATCCAAACTACCCCGGAATAAGACGGTTTCCTTCCTTTGTTTCATCTCCATCGCCTGCTACTCTTTCAGATATTTTGTCAGCTGATGCCAAGGATGGTCAGCGGCCCGCAGAAAGCACGTGAAAATAAAAAAACAGATAAAAGATAGATAGATAGATAGATAGATAGATAGATAGATAGATAGATAGATAGATAGATAGATAGATAGATTGATAGATAAGAAATAAAATAAAAATTTAAAAAAAATTAAAAAAACAATAAAAAACGGATAAAAAAATGAATAAAAACGGATAAGGGATAGATAGATAGATAGATAGATAGATAGATAGATAGATAGATAGATAGATAGATAGATAAGAAATAAAATAAAAATTAAAAAAAAATTAAAAAAACAATAAAAAACGGATAAAAAAATGAATAAAAACGGATAAGGGATAGATAGATAGATAGATAGATAGATAGATAGATAGATAGATAGATAGATAGATAGAGACACTGCTTGGGGTGATGGGTTGGATTAATAGGGAAACTTCCATTTAATTCCTGTGTGTCACAGTCAGCGTCTGTGTGTGTGTGTGTGTGTGTATGAATGTGTGCATTTGTGTTGCATGTGTGCGCATGTGTGTGTGCGCGCGTGCGTGTGTGTTTGTGTGCAAAGCTGTTATTAGAAGCATAATTGCATCCTTCAAGAGTCCTTCAAGAATCCCGCCAGCATCCAATAAAGTTTTCATACCACAGGAGAGACAGAGATAGAGTGGAGGTGTGTGTGGAGGACTCTATATTGGACAGAAATGGGGGGTAGGGGGTCCAGCCTAGTTCTGATGTTCATTTACCATGCCTACTTTTTGACTTTTTTTGTTTTTTAGTTACCGTCTGAGCGAGGCGCCGTCGTCATGGGAACAATAATGGGAAAAATGTGCTCCCCGGAGGGGCGTCCAACTCTTATATCTGCAAATTAGATGTGGACCTTTGCATCCATGACAGAAATAGCATAGAAACAGGACAAATTTGCTGGTGGAGAAATAATCATTAGTTAGTTGTTATGAATGAGTGAAACTATCTTTCCCCACATGGCCTTTAGCGTGTACTTAAATTGACATGTGCTTTGCACAGGGTGCTACCATACTTGTGCGGTACGGTACAGCGGGGACCCCCAAGACCAGTACTGGTCCGCCAATCATTCAGTACTGGTACAAATTATAGTTTTTTCATTCGACCTTTCGTAACTTATTTTGAAAAAAAAAACTGTTTCCACTTTCGCCTCATTGCCGCACTCAACTCTGTCGCGCCATTTCACACATCGGCTAGCACAAGCTAGCCCTTAAAAAAAAATGAGACAGAAACAAAAGTCGCCGGGGAGCTTTTTCAGGAAGAAATCGGCAAACGATGAGACCGCAGAATCGTCAGCAAAAAGAAAGTTGCATTTAAAAGAAAATGTCAAGATTCCTTCCTAAGTTACGGCTTCATCACGACAGGTGATACACAAGCTCTGCTCCCGCTATGTATTATTTGCGATGAACAGCTAGCTAATGAAGCAATGAAAGCCTCAAACGGCATTCCCTTATTAATGTATTATTTTTTTATTATTATTTTTTTATCATGGTGCAAAATTATTGTAATTGCCTATGTAAAGTGTATTTGTTATATCCAGATTAAATACTGTGAACTGTTAAAAGAACCCCCGCGCCTCTAAGCGGTCCGTGGAAACATCATACATCAAACTGGTCCCTGGTACAAAAAATAAGGTCGGGGACCGGGGACGTACGAGACCGTTACCGTAACATTTTCTAAAATATTAATTTTGTCAATCAAGTGGAAAGTGCTAGTTAGATCAGCTCTGCAGCAGAACATGGACGAAAAACAGAAAGAGCTTCAGAATCTCATGACTTTGGTCACGGAGAGTCATTACTTTTGTGGAACTGATTTTTCTATCCACGCAAAGTCGGTATACTTTAAATATATCACAGTAATAAGGCATCTTGGAGTAACCTTGGGAGTATCATTGGAGTATCCTGAGCTGGACAGGTTCACAAAAACCCCTTAATATGGAACAGCTGATTTATCTGATAACCCACAAAAGCCCTTGAGCATCAGAGCAATGTCGGGCCAAAAGGAACATAAGCGTCTCCCGGAGCTCTCGAGACGTGCACGTCCGTCCTCGGGACGCCTCCCGTTGTGATACTCGATGAATTTTGCAAAACGCTTTACGCTGCCCGCTGTTGTGGTTTGCAGAGAAATCCGATTTTCCCAAACCGCGCTGGGGGATTTCCTTTTTAGCTCGGTCCACGCCGTAAATCCTGAAATATTCAAACGGCGGCATTGAGAGGAAAAAATTTACTGGTCTTCTCCAGAGCTGCGAGATTCATTCATTCATTCATTCATTCAGTTTCCTGTTTCTCCTACACTCACGGTCAGGAGGGAAGTGCAACCTGGACCGCTCAACAAATGACGGGGCCTTCAGCCATTTACCGTCTCATTCCCAGGTCACATAGAAATATACAATTATTCACTCATTCATTCCGACTTCATATAAACGAAAATAAATTCAAGCCTTTTAATGGCATACAGCTGTTCGCTCATTCATCGTCATACCGCGACGTGCAAGCATTCACTTATTCACGCAAATATCATATAGAGACATAGAGGCATTCACTTATTCACTCTCCACACTTCATATAGACAAAAAATGAATTCTTTCTAATGACACACTGCTGTTCACTCTTATTTGCATGTCACACTGAGGCTAACAACTATTCACCCATTCATACAAACATCATTTAGCGATAAACGACCATTCACTCTTTCATAACGACTTCATATTGACCAAAAATTGATTCTCTCATCCGTCATATAGAGACATGCAACCATCTACTCATCCCTTCACACATCATATAGACAGAAAAACATTCATTCACTCATCTACACATTTTGAGAGACATTCACAGTTTATTTTCGGGTGAACCCGCCTCTCGCCCAATGACGAAACTCCACTCAGAAAGGCCTCCTGTGGGAATCCAATCAGGGACCTCCCGGCTGCGAGGCAGAAACTCAAAACGCTGCAAAGACCTGCTTTCCTGCCTTCCTGACTTTAGATCAGTTGATTGAAATTTTGCGCAGCTTTTAAGCAAACACTCGCAGATCCCGTCAATCTGCTGCGCCGTCACTTCCTCGCCGTCCGAGATAGAACAACAAACACGGGGCGGCGCGGGGGTTAAAAGCAGCGTGAACGCCCGGACGAATTCAGAAAGTGGTAGCGAGGGCGGAGGAGAGAGCGACTGTTGGCGCGGTGAATCTCCAAGGATGGAGGGATTTTATTAAAAACAGATGAGAAGAATGCATGACAACTCCTCTCCTCCTCTCCCTCTCATTGCTTCTCTTCCTCCTCCTCCTGAATGCCTCAGTCTGCAACCCACCGCTGGGATTTACATGTCATATCCAGACTGGAATGTACCTGAGAAGTTTACCCAACTAAACAGCCGCAAGTACACCTTGTCCATTCAGATGAGGTCGAATTAGCGCAGAAGGCGCCCCGCCCCGACCCGACTCCGTCTGTCGGGGTTTCCCCGGTTACAGGGATGCGGGGAACACACGCTCGAAAACCCACTGAGAAGTCTGAGGGACGTTCATTGAGCATTTCATTTCAATATCCCAAACCGCGGTGTTCCTCGGCCACTGAATTCCAATAAGGTGTTGAAAATTAGCCGGGAAAATCTTACATGGAGAAGCGTTCATTCGTTGGTTCGTTATGTATACCCCCTATCCCAGCGCTCGTTGGTTGAGAGGTGTGGTTCGTCGGTCCATCATAGAGACACGCCATCATTCACCCTCTCATTCTCACGTCACATAGAGACATACGACCCTTCACCCTTTCGTTCGATTTGCACATCATACGGAAATGTTCAAGCATTCACCTTCTCATTCATATATACTGTTTGTAACAAAAAGTGTGACGATCGCAGAGATGTCTAAACGTAAACATTATTGTCTCCAGAAAGCCACACATAACCAAAAATTAACCCTTTCTAGGATCTTGACAGGAAAAAAAAAATCAGATTATTAATAATCACATTATTAATGAGATAAATAACGCTATTTATGAAATAAATAATAACCAAATGACTTTTTTCATGTTTTTCACAAATATTCTCCCCCGTCGTAGTCCATCTGAGACTTTGGAGGGCTGCCAGATTCTCGCACATTTCAAAGTTTGCGCTAACTCCACGAATCAAAACTAGCAGCTGTGCTGTGTCCTGCACATCCGTACTCTCATCCAATCAAAAAAAGTCAAATTCTTTCGTCTTCTGCTCCAGCTGGGCATAGACATTTCCCAATTTCTTCAATGCGTCTCGCTTGGCGTACGGATGTACTCCTCTGAGCTAACAATCCGCTTTTTAGCTTTGAGAGTTTGTCTGCTCATACTTGGTCTTGCAAGCTATCATACTTGTCTTTGTGACGGGATTGTATTCTTTGAATACAGACACCGTCTTTTGACGGACGAGACAAACAGCTTTTTCTTGAATTGAACAAAAAAATAATCGTTTGTCCACCGCAGGTTAAATACCCTGCATCATAACGCATCTCTGGTATTGCTCAGGGGCCGGGCGAAACGTGGAGGCGGGCTGTATCCGGCCCCCGAGCCGTAGTTTGGGGGCCGCTCCTGCAGAGACACCATTCTTTCAACCTCTCATTCACGCATAGTAGACATACAGCCATTCACTAGTCTTATATAAAGACATTCACCCTCTCATTCAGATGTCATATGGAGACATACAACCGTTCGCCCTTTCATTCAATTTGCCCGTCATTTGGAAACATTTAAACATTCACCCTCTCATTCACAAATTATATGAACACACAGCCATTCACCCCCTAATTCACATGTGTTATAGAGACACCCTTCATTCACCCTCTCATTCACACGTCATCTAGAGACATGCAACAGTTCATCCTTTCATTTGATTCACATGTCATATGGAAACATTTAAGCATTAACCCTCTCATTCACACATCATCTAGAGACATGCAACCATTCACCCTTTCATTCGGTTTGCACGTCCTATGGAAACATTTAAGCATTCACCCTCTCATTCACAAATCATATAGACACACAGCCATTCACCCGTTCATTCACATGTATTATAGACACCCTTCAGTCACCCCCTTATTCACCCGTCATATCGAGACACACAACCGTTTACACTTTCATTTGATTCGCATGTCATATGGAAACATTTAAGCATTCACACTCTCATTCACAAATCATATAGACCCACAGCCATTCACCCATTCATTCACATGTGTTATAGAGACACCCTTCATTCACCCTCTCATTCAAAAGCCATACAACCGTTCACTAGTTTATTCACACATTTAGGGTCTCCTGGATGTATTCGGACTGTGGGAGGAACCCACAGAACCCCGCGGAACCCCACGCAGACACGGGGAGAACGTGGAGGCTCCACACAGAAAGGCATCAAACCACTTTGCCTTCCTTAGAAGGACCATTCGCAGAAAATAAAAGAGAAAGGTGAGCTTTGCATCAGCCGCGTTTAGCGACGCCACCCGCGTGAACGCCGTTCCTCTGCAGAAACACGTAGCGTAAACCTCGAGCTCCGGTCGGCTTTCCACAAACCCGGTCATCTAATCAGATCTGTAATCTGCCTGCTCTCTCTGCAGTCACTCCCTCACTCACGCTGGGTTACGCCGGCACAAAGATCCGATTTCTGCCGCCGCTGCTGATCACAGGCCTGCCAAGCGACGTCTGTCATCTGCTCTGCGACACAACAAACACGACCCAACCCGAGGAGAGACCGACGACGGCAATCAATCCACGGGATGTCAAATAAAGACAGTGTGGTACAAAACGCGACGTCTGGTGCCAGAAGAAAAGGCATCGCAACATCTCCATAGAAAGGAAACAGAGAAAACCCGATATCGCCGCATCTGATTCAATTACACGCCGAACACAGAGGCGGGCCAAATTGAATTTGTATGATTGTGTGTGTTTCGGCGGCATCTGTGCAGGTGCGAAGGTCACCAACCACAGAGCTGCGCAGGGAGTTTCGCGCCGCAACGTCCGGTACGTGCGGGCCTAATCTGAAGTAGACCGTCAGGATCAGATAAGGCTGTGCAGAAGAGCGCGATGGGGAAATATTGCAGATCGTGATAATGGTGTATTCAGGTTTCTCACAAACGGTGTTTTCCTTTTTGAAAGAATTGCATTACACTGTGAGAAGAAGCGAAAAGAGACTGTGTTGTATTTTCAAACTTGTTGCTATAGTAGTGAGTGACTGATTCTGGGGGTTGTGAGTGGCAGGACATTTGTCCTACCATATATTTATATTTAGACATTGGGAAATGTTAATAATGAGATGAGATGAGATGAGAACAACTTTATTAATCCCGAAGGAAATTGTTGTGCCAGAGTTTCAAGTAAAAACATAACAGTAATAGATAATAGAGGAAAGGAGGAAGAATAAGAAATATAATGAAATATGAATTGTCTTAACTGTCATATATTTATATTTAGACATTGGGAAATGTTAAGAAGTACGTGATTCATCGGGATTAAATGCATTAGCATTAGCATTAGCATTCATCCATTCATTAGCCACACTTATCGGGGGGGCGGAGCCTATCCCAGAAAAACATTCATCCTCTCATTCACACATCTGGACAATGAAACTCCTGCATGTGTTTGGACTGTGGGAAGAACCCCACGCAATTCATATTGCTGTTGCCTTTGCTGTGGTTGTTTTTGATGTATCTGCTGTTGATGTTGCCATTTGCTATTGCTGCTGCTGCTTTTGCTGTTCCTGTTGTTATTATAGTTGATGCTGCTATGTTATGATGATATAATGTTGTTATCACTGCTGTTGTTTCTGTTGCTGTTGCTGTTATTGTTCTTGCTGTTGTTGTCACTTGTGTCATTGTCCCTATTGTTGTTGTTGTTGCTGTGGTTGTTGTCATTTTTGTCATAATTGTTGTTGCCGTTGCTGTTTTTGCTGTTGCTGCTGCTGCTGCTGTTGTTAGTGTTGTTGTTGCTGTCATTATTGTTGTTGATTTTGTTGTTATCACTGCTGTCGCTGCTGTTGTTGCTGTTGCTGTTATTGCCATTGGTGTTGCTGTTATTGTTCTTGCTGTTGTCGCTGCTGTCGTTGTCACTGTTGTTGCTGTGGTTGTCGTCATTTTTGTTGTAATTATTGTTGCCATTGCTGTTGTTGTATTTGCTGTTGCTGTTGTTGTCATTATTGTTGCTGATGCTGTTGTTGTCACTGCTGTCGCTGCTGCTGTTTCTGTTGCTGTTGTTATTTAAGTTGTTGCTGTTATCGTTGGCTTTGCTATTGCTGTTGTTGTCATTAATGTTCCTGTTGCTGTTATCACTGCTGTTGCTGTCGTTGTTTCTGTTGCTGTTGTTTTCGTTGCCGTTGTTGTTATTTTTGCTTTCACTGTTCTTGCTGTTGCTGTCTCTGCTGTTGTTGTCACTGCTATTATTTTTGCTGTTGCTGTTGTAGTTTTTCTCGTTGTTGTTTTTGTTGTAGTTGCTGTTACCATTGCTGTTACTGTTGTTGTTGTTTTTGCTGTTGCTGCCATTCTTATTTACGTTGTTGCTGTTGTTGTCTTTGTTGTCGTTATTGTTGTTGTTGCTGTTGTTATCAGCGCTGTCACTGCTGTTGTTTCTGTTGCTGTTGTTGTCATTGCCATTGTTGTTGTTATTTTTGCTTTTGCTGTTCTTGCTGTTGCTGTCTCTGCTGTTGTTGTCACTGCTTTTATTTTCTCTGTTGTTGTAGTTTTTCTTCTTGTTGACGTTGCTGTTGTTGCTGTTGTCATTGCTGCCGCTGCTGCTGTTACTGTTGTTGTTTTTGATGTTGCTGCTGTTCTTATTTTTGTTTTCGCTGTTGTTGTTGTCGTCTTTGTTGTTGCTGTTTTTGTCATCTTTGTTGATGCTGTTGTTATCAGCGCTGTCGCTGCTGTCGTTTCTGTTGCTGTTGTCATCGCAGTTGTTGTTGTTGCTGCTGTTGTTGCTATGGTTGTTATTGGGTTTTTGTTGTTACTGTTGTTGCTGATGCTGCTGTTGTTACTGTTGCTGTCGCTGTTGTTGTCGTTGTTGCTGTTGCTGCAGTTACTGTTGTTTTTGTCATTGTCGCTGCTGTTTCTGTAGTTACTGTTGTTGTCGCTGCTGTTGCTGTAGTTAGCGTTGTTGTCGTTGTTGTCGCTGCTTTTGCTGTTCCCCTCTTTCCCACTCCAGTCTTGTATCCGATGCGTGTCCTACTGCGTTCTCCCCGTGGTTACTTGTAGATGAATCGCTCCACATCAGATGTTCAGGCAGAGCGTGAAAATATCACAGCCAAATAGTAGCCGGCCCTGCGCAGCCCTTTTGCACTTTGCCTGCCAGACTCCACCCAGCTTTGTTCTCCACAAAACAAAGATGGGTGCATCAGAGAAGAAGGACAGACGGGGTAGAGGAGAAAGAACCGGGGGGTGGAGGGAGGAAACGCGCAGACGCACCGACAAGATCAGGTGTTTGATTATTGCAATCTTCTTTGCCTCTCTTTCTTCCTCCAGAGGTCCAGAGCATCATTAAAACCTCATTGTACTCGCAGAAGCTCCTCCCCCTGCGCTCTGATTAGGCGTCTCATTGGTCCATTGGTGATTAAGACAGTGTTGGTCATTTATTTGCGCATTGACCTCCTGATCTACAATCTCACAGTGAGGGTTCTGCATCCAAGCACTGTGTACATGTCTGTGTGCGTGTGTGTGTGTGTGTGTGTGTGTGTGTGTGTGTGTGTGTGATATTCCTCATCAAATGTGTGTGTTGGTATTGATTGGGTTGAAATCCTGCAGGACGTTTCCACCAATCAGGCTTTGTGGAAATAAGACGTTTTTGTGGGTCTGTGTGTTTTTCCAACAAAAGACATTACAAAGAGCGATAAATGTGGAATTAATTACTTGTAAATGACATTTTGCGAGAGAAGCTCTGACACAGGAAAGCCTTTACA